>NW_015113683.1:71314-72478 GCF_001443285.1 Poecilia latipinna | reverse complement strand
TTTCATAGTCTTCACACTTTTCTTTTGCAACACAGTACTATAGTTGTCCAGCCACTCTTGTCCACAAACTGTCCTAGTGCAAGCAGTGTCTATTATTGCTGAGCCAAAACATTCTGTCATGAATATTTCTGCATCTGTTGGTGATTCTTTGGTGTACAGAGTTAAATTGCACTCTTCCACGTCTTTTGTATCATCAGCAATTTTAACACTATCAGCTTTGTGCGGACAGTTTTTAACCCAGTGAAAAGTACTTTGGCACACTGCACATTTTGACCGTCGTCCGTACTTATCCAGCGGGTTTGTACCGGGCTGCGGAGTGTTGAGCTGTGAAGTTTTCTGGTGGGGACTCTGCCGCCTGAACTTGCCTTTTTGCCGCCATTGCTCCGTTGCAAACACGGACTCCTGGCTAATGCCTTCTGCTGCCGCACCTCTTTTTTCGCCAAATATTCTCTTCAAAGCGGACTTCATTGAAGCAAATGTTACATCTGAGCATGCCGTTAAAGCCAACTGTCTGTCCGTTATATCCAAACACGCGGTGTCCAAAAGCTTAAAAGCCAAAACTGGGTCAGGCAGCTCCATGTTGTATTTCTTCATCCGCGAGTAACGCTGCTC
The DNA here is from genome assembly GCF_001443285.1 of Poecilia latipinna. Taxonomy (NCBI): domain Eukaryota; kingdom Metazoa; phylum Chordata; class Actinopteri; order Cyprinodontiformes; family Poeciliidae; genus Poecilia; species Poecilia latipinna. The sequence continues at coordinate 71,866 of NW_015113683.1, read as the reverse complement.
GAAATCAATAATATAGTCCGCCATCGACATGTTAACTTCTTTTATGATCCGGTCAAAATCCGAGTATGCTTCATAGACCCTGTCCTTTTCCTCTTTCAAGAACAAGTCATCTAGTTTAGCGAACAACGTTGTCATTCCAGTGTCTTTATTTAGATCATCTACCGGAATTTCCATCGCCGTGTCCCGCGCTCTTCCAGACAGGGCCAGGGCGACAGCCAGCGCTTGCTTTTTCGACTCCAAATCTGTAACTCTCGTCCAAATGTTGACTTCATTCTTCCAGCTTTCGTAAGGCTTTCCATCCTCAAACGTTGGCGGAACTCTAGTTACTAACCATCCTCTGCTACCAATGTTAAATAAAAGAACTAACTCGTTTCTTTATTCAGCTTTATTCCGCCATGTGCATCTCTCGAACAGACAGACTGAGAGCACCGAAGACGAACAAACCCATAACATATGCTCCTGGCATAACAGTGCCCCTAGTGGGTAGACATGTAATACAAATAAAACAAAGGAGTAACAAAAGTGATAAGACCGTTTCATTGACGGGGGTAG
>NW_015113683.1:61120-64872 GCF_001443285.1 Poecilia latipinna | reverse complement strand
AATTGAAGTAATAGGCCACAAACGAACTTTGACAATAACTTTATACAAAAGTCCAACATATATGGAAAATTTCTTTACGGACTTGAATGAACTTCTGTCTCTCATATGCATTGATTACGATTGTTTGATAATTGTCGGTGATCTCAACATTCATGTTGACAACCCCCAAGACCGAGGGGCAAAAAAGCTCTTCAATATATTAGAGAGTTTTGGCCTAACACAACATATCAAACAAGCAACAAACACTCATGGACACACACTGGACCTGGTTATCAGTAAGGGTGTGAATATTTCCAATGTCTCTGTAACTGATGTCGCCCTGTCGGATCACTTTGCTGTTATCTTTGACTGTTCTTTATCCGTTAACCCACTTGGACAAACAACTACTATCACAAAACGTACTTTCACAGAAAACACAGCAGAAACATTTAATCAAATCTACTCTTCTTCCTCNTTCCACATTCACTCTCAGAGGTTTAAGTTCCACATCGCTTAGGATTTGTTGCTGTGCGTTTGCGCAGAGTGAAGAGGAGACCAGCTGCACAGGCAGGCTGCGAAATGACATGCAGGTGATCGGTTTGTGTGATCGGCAACAAGAGACCGTTATCGGCGATCACCGATCATACACTTTTTCACGGAAATCGGCCGATTATGATCGGTGACCGATCGATCGGCACACCTCTAGTTAAAACCTTTTAACAACGTCTCTTTCTTTTCGTCAGATAACTGTGACCTGCACTTCAAGGTGTCCAGGGATCGGTACAGCGGTTATCCTCTGACCATCGAAGGGTTCGCCTACCTGTGGGCCGGCGCCCGAGCGACCCACGGGGTCACTCGGGGTCGGGTTTGCTACGAGATGAAGGTAAGTCACAGTGAAGCAGCTCATTTGTTTTTATTTTTCCATACTGAAAGTGTTGTCATTCCTTCAGCCTTTGTGTCGTTTTGTTACGTTTTCCTCAGATTAACGAGGAAATTCCTGTGAAGCACCTGCCCAGCAGCGAGCCCGACCCACATGTGGTCCGGATCGGATGGTCCCTCAACAACTGCAGCACTCAGCTTGGTGAGAACGTCAACATCCAACATGGTGTCCGAAAAACGCCTTCAAGACGCAGCTCCTCCCCCACTCAGCTCCTTCAGACTAGCCAGCAGCAATTAGCAGACACCTGGTGGAGCTGCTGCTATATTCATAGTTTCATGATTGATGTTTGATATTTTATTGTGTGAGACACTTTGAGCTGCCTTGTTGCTGTAGAAATAAACTTGTCTGCCTCTGAATTGGAAAATGTTTCTTTGTTTCCTGCAGGCGAGGAGCCGTTTTCTTTCGGATATGGAGGAACAGGGAAGAAATCTAGTGACTGCAAGTTTGCAGACTACGGCGAGAAGTTTGGTGAAAACGATGTAATCGGCTGCTACATTGTAAGTGACACGTTTGAATAAGTTTAGAATAATCTGATGATGCTGCGTTGCTCTAGCAGAGTTGGGCAGTTGCATTTACTAGAGCAACCTTTTTTTTAAAGCACTATTTTAGACTATTTATTGCTGCGTTTTACTTTTACTTGAGTGACTTTAAGTATTTCTAATCTTGAGTAAAATTTCTGGATTTTCTTCGCACTGAATGAAAAACAAGTTTTAACCATAAATTCACCAGACTCACACACACACCTGCAGTTTCTGTTAAAGTTTTTTATTGAAATAAACTGATTTGGAAACTATTTTTCCTTTGTCTGATTTTGTAATAATGTTCCTGATATAAAATGTCATTTTGGTCCTTAAAGTATAAAATTTGTAAGTGTAAACTGACTGGACTGACTGAGTTCTGTGCAAAGAAGTCGGGCACTACTAGATAAAATATGCAGTATTTTTTGTACATCTCTATCGTGACGCGGGTCTTGGACTTCATTCATAATGGTTTTCAAAAGTCTTGGATCTGGTAAAACCTGCCGAACCTCTGTGTAATGCTGTTTCTGTTTTCCCGTCTTTTCACTTGCAGGATTTTGAAAGTGGCGACGATGTAATGATGGGCTTCTTGAAGAACGGCGTGAACCTGGGCATTGCTTTCCGGACCACCAAGGAGGCGCTGGCAGGACGCGCGCTCTTCCCCCACGTGCTGGTGAAGAACTGCGCCGTCGAGTTCAACTTTGGCCAGAAGAGGGAGCCCTACTTCCCCCCGGAGGAGGGGTACACCTTCTTCCACGATCTTCCCATGGAGGACAAAATCAGAGGCACAAAGGGACCTGCCAACAAATCTGAATGCGAGGTGAGGGTTTGCTCACGTGGCGTTGGTTAAATACACACAGGAGTTACATTACTGTAGAAAAATACTGAGAAAATAATTTATTTATTTATTAGAATATGAGTCTGTGACAGAATATTGGAGTCAAAGTAAAAAAGTTAATTTGATTTATGAGACTCAACATTAATAGAAGAAAGTTTTAATGAGAAGTGTTATTCATGTTTTAATTCTTGTATTTTTTATGACTTAATTTTGTATTATTTACCACTTTGTTCTCGTATTATTACGTATTTATTCAGATAAATAAAATGGCTTTGGCTCTGAAACTGCGTCAAATCAGCTCAACCCATTTGAGTTGACAATAGTTTCATTCCAGCTGTAAATGTACCGTATTTTTATATCATCTGAAGGTGACATAGTTACTAGATTGTGCTGTGAAATAGCTGGAAGATGCACATCACTGCCCCTTTAAATAATTTACACAGAAACATGAAGTCGGCGCCTTCAGGCCCAGTTTATTCAGCTTATCTGGGGAAAAAATGTGGATTTGGGGATTTGCTGCTCTTCAAGTGTCGACCATTAAATAAATAATTATTTATTGGGAAAAATACATAATCAGCTTTTATTTGCTTCTTGTTTCAGATTTTGATGATGGTTGGTCTGCCTGCCTGTGGAAAAACCACGTGGGCCATAAAGCACGCCGAGGAGAATCCAGACAAGAAGTACAACATCCTGGGAACAAACGCCATCATGGACAAGATGAAGGTCAGCTCTGACGATCACAGCAACAGTTAGTAGAGCTGGAAACTAAAGACCAGGCCCAAAATCTGGCTCTGAACCTTCAGAGTCACATAGAGACAGTTACAAAGTCGGCCTTCTATCACCTGAAGAACATTTCCAGGATCAGAGGACAAACGTCTCAGCGAGATCTAGAGAAACTCATCCATGTGTTTATCTTTAGTCACATCGGTTACAGCAGCAGCGTCTTCACAGAACGCTGCTGCTGGAGTTCTGAGTAAAACCAGGAAGTTAGAGAACATCACCCAGTTCTACAGTCCCTCCTCTGGATCCCTGTGGCTCAGAGAAGAGACTTTAAAATACTGTAGTTCATAAATCACTGACCGGCTCAGCACCACAACACATTACAGATCTGATGTACCAAACATCTAGAAGCAGCATTCAGCTTCTATTCACCACAAATCTGGAACAAACTTCCAGAAAACTGCAAAACAGCCGAAACACCGAGTTCCTTTAAATCTAGACGAAAAATCCACCGGTTTGGATTTGCTTTTGAAACAATGAGTCGAATTTATTTATATAGAACATTTTAATTAAATTTTAATTGCAATTAAATAAAAATTAAATGTACATATTAAATTAAAATTTAAGTTAATATTATATCCTAATTAAATTTATCTAATTGAAATATGTTATAGAAATGAACTTGATTAACAAAAAAAAACAAAATAAAATTTAAATATGAAATTAAATGTAAAAATTTAATTATATATATATATAT
>NW_015113683.1:52659-57394 GCF_001443285.1 Poecilia latipinna | reverse complement strand
AAAAAAAAATAAATATAAAAAAAAAAATAAATATATAAATATATATATATATATATATATATATATATATATATATATATATATATATAAAAAACTCTATAATACACAGAAAAAATATTATATATGTAAATTTTTTTGTAAAATAAAATAAATTATTAAATTACAATTAAATTAAAATGAAATTTATCTAATTGCTGAAATGTGTTATACAAGTAAATTTGGTTAACAAACCAAAATAAAAACTAAAATTAAAGGTAAATATTACATTAAATATAAAAATTTAATGTACATATTAAATAAAAATTTAATTTAATAAAAAAATTATTTAAAATACAATTATCTAATTGCTGAAATGTTACAGAAATAAACTTAAACAAAAAAATAATTTGAATATTAAATAAAACATTAAATTAAATTGAATTTAAAATTAAATTGAACTTGAACCCAAAATGGAATGGATGTTGTACCGGTGAACCTGGTTAACCGTTCCTCCTGCGCCTGCTGCGTCTGCCTGTCCAGGTGATGGGTCTGCGGCGCCAGAGGAACTACGCCGGCCGCTGGGATGTCCTCATCCAGCAGGCCACCCAGTGTCTGAACCGGCTCATCGAGATCGCCGCCCGCAAGAGACGCAACTACATCCTGGATCAGGTACTGCTGCTCCTCCGCCGCCCGGTTCTGACACTCACCACAGTGAGTCAATGTGCCCTGATGATCACTTTCTCTCTAATGGATTATTTATTTATCTTTCAGGGGGTCTCTGTGTATTATAGAGTAGAAGAAGCATTGATCACCCTGTTGTCACTTGCTTGTCGTGTAACAGAAAATGATTACTGGCTGTCATAAGCGACAGAATAATGTCATGTTTTCAGTATATTTGCTATTATCTATTTCATGTCATATTACAGTATTGTTTGTCTTGTGAAAAATGTACAAGTAAACCATGACTTTGTAAAGATGTTGAGAAACAAGTAAGCTCTGCCTGGTGAGTAAGAAAAACACCTTCTGTTGCTAATTCAATAAGCCAGAGTTGATAGCTTTTCTTAAAAGCTACTTTTAAGTGAGAAAGATGGAGCTTTTTGAGTGTGTTTTTTATTTTAATTTTTAAATTAATTGACCCTGAAGGTAAGTAGTGACTAACGGCGTTTGGGTTTTCAGCTCCCTGTGCTCGGCCAGTGTGTGAAGGTAAGTGGGTCTAGTGTGGCTTTTCTGTGGAAACTGTGAGTATGTGAAGGTAAGTTGTTTCTGTTTGTCGTTGTCTGGGATGCGACTCGCGTTCGTACCAAGACAAAGGTGAGTGAAGGTAAGTGAGGGGACCCGTCAGAGCAGCTTTGTCTTTCAGTCAGGACTACTTTAGTTACAATTTGGCTCTTTACGAAGAAAAATTTCCACCCTAAATTGATCAATTTAGTCATATTGTACCTAAAAATACTTATTTAAATTAAAGATCTTAAAAGAAGGTAGTGTTTATAATTAAATATCGTCAAATTATTCTTACCTTTCTGATTAATTTCTACATAAATGACTCTCTTTGTTACCTGCATGTATTTTTGGAAGCACGCTTTCTAAGAGGTGATGGGAAATCAAGCATCATGGTCTAAAACAACAACCAATAAATGAGGTGACATGCATGCTGCTTTTATGGTGATTTAAAGGAAATAAACTCTTAGTTTCACCCCAAGAGCCGTATGTTTACACACAAAAAGCACCACACTCTTAAAGCCGAAACTTTACAACTAAAAATATCAGCTATAATCATAAAAACTACACTCTAGTTCCATATGCGATAAAACAAATTCACAGTTTGAACAGCTCAGTAGTAAACACTTTAATAACATACCTTTACAGCTGATGCATTTTACCAAACTTGTTAAAACTTGTTTGTTGCCAATAAGCCGCCGTTCGATAATATATACAGTGGAAGTTGTACTATCAAAATAAAAGCGTCAAACCAAAAACCGGAAGTTCGTCATATTTTTTTATTGCAAATAAAACAAAGTAAAGACGATGAGCGTTAAAACAAACAAACAAGGAGCAACATGCGGGGTTTTTACATGGATGCAGAAATGATGAACGACACTCAAGTTAATTATTGTTGGGACGGTTTATGCACACACTGATCATATTCGTGGTTAAATCAAGCCTGTCGATGGAGTCATAATTTCCTGCCGTTATAATAATAAATTATTTATTTACTGCCTCTGTTGTGACGTAAAGCTGCAGGTTACGGTTTGTTTTCTTCTGACTGGCCTTCTGAATCCGATTAGCCCTTTAACACTAGAATAGAGCTATTTTAATAATAATCTTTGTTGTCATTATAAAAACATGTAATTACATGAACTGTAATGAAATTGGGTAAACCGCAATGGCCGCTGCACCTTTGTGCGTCGCTATAGCAACCGACATTTAAGTGTCTCGATGGTTGACGTCCAGTGAAAGTTTTTAAGTTTTTGTTCACACAGCAGCAAATCCTGATTGTAAATTTAAATTAATTGTTTCGGTCGTTCATTCTGCTGATGAAATGCGATCAGGCGTCTGTGTGAACCGTTCACGACCCCAACGCAGAAACGCAGAAGAAGAACGTTGACGCTACACGGCAGCGCGCCGTCTGTGGGAGTCATGATGGCCGCCGCATCTGGGGATCCATTTTGCCGTTTTTGAGCGATCAGAGCAGACCGTATGTTCGCAAGATTATAACATGAAGGAAGCTAATAAAAAAGCACAAACAATAAAAAGTCTGATATGTGGCGCGTTAACACAGCAGTTTCTGTCTGTCTGTCAGTCGGAGCGAAGAGCGGTGTGACGCACAAACCTCTTTCATAATCTTTATAAATATAATTATAAGCCATTGTTTATGTCCAGATTTAATAATGGACGTCTTGCTTCTTCTGGTGCAAAAAATGTAACGTGATGTAAATATTTATCGTAATTAATTTCTTTATTGTTGTCATGATAGATTCCATTTAATGATTTTTAAAAACCATCCGTTTTGTTTTGATTGTTTTCGCCATTTTCTCCTTTAATTCCACAAAAATCACTTATGATCAAATTTGGAAAATATGATTAAATGCAGTTAATGTTGCAGTTTATTTATACAAATCACATTTCCTTCTGTGACTGGTGTCCTAAAGAAACTAATGGGAATGTTTTCAGGAGCACTATTTGTGTTTATTGCAGTTTAATGCAGTCGCATCCAGAGATATTTAAAAAAAAATTGTAATATAGTTCTTATCATTATAACAGCACATAAAACATTATAATTAAACTGTAAGTCTACATCACCCTCTCCTAATGGGAGAGGGGATGAACAACGATATAAATGTTTCATATCAGTTTATATCAACAATTATTTATTTTTTTCTTAAATATCTGAAGTTCTGCCAAACTAGTGTCGGGACCTTTCCAGTTTTTATCCATTTTTAACTTCACACCTTTTTTTTAATTATTATTATTATTATTATTTTTAAGCAGCTATGAGGCGAAACTTGAAACTGCTGAGCAGGTTACTCAGCAGGTGGTTGCTAGGTAACCAAAGTGGGGGGAACTTGAAACTGCTTGTTACCCAGCAGGCTGTTGCTAAGCAACCAGAGAGAGAGAGAGAGTTAGTTGGTGCCACTAACATGGGTCAGCTAAAGCCTTTCCTCTGCCTACATCTCCCAGAATGCTGTGCGATTCTGGAATATTCAGTGAATATTCTACATATTGGATATTTTATTCACAGCTAATGAGGCTGAAGTTATCCGTTTCTCAGCTTGTGATACTGAATCGTTTTGACTTGATCTGATCAACACAACGTTCTCTGGTAGACGCATCACGGAAACACATTTTGCTACATGATAAATTGTCGCCAAAGTTATTGTGATAAACGATGGTATTGTTTGTTTAAGATCATTTTCAAGTAACATAAAGGTAAGAAGACATTCTCTAAGTTCAATAAACTTTAAATTCTAATAAACATTTAACACTGTAGGTGGAAGACATATTAGATATCCTAAATAAATAAACAAATAGAAACGACCAATAAAATTAATTATAAAGTATTTGTAGACAAAATTGTCCTTCCAGCAAAAGGCTAGTTGAGACCACAACATCAAACTGAAGACTTATCATCCAGTTTTTGATAGAAAGAGAGAAACAATACATTTTAATGCTTCGGTATAAGTTGTGTTTTTATGTAGGGAAGTTGAGATTAAAATCTCATCCCTAACCTGGACTGAATAATCCTGGACTGAGTGCAGATTATTACAGCAGTGTTGAATTATTGAAAACAAAAAAACGTATTATTTCGTAATTACTGTTAAAATATTTACTTGATCTCTTTAAACCAGTATTAAGTCTGGCGTCATTACTGCCCTGTTTGATACGAACTCTGCTGATTTAACGTAAGTCAGAAACGTTTTCGTCGCCGGACTCGATCGGCCGACTGTCGGCATAATTCTCCGTTTGCCACCGAAACATATTGTTCTGCTGCATTTAGAAAAGTTAATCTGAGCTTTCTTGTTCTGCGTCTTGAAATTATAAAGCAAATATTTGTACAAGTTAACAGTTTAATTTAGGAGCTTTAAGGTGATGCGTTCTGTTTTTCTTCATTACATGTTAGATATTCTCAGTAACTGAACTGTTTGAGACTTAAAGGGCCGGTATTATGCATTTTCCTGGCACATTGTGCCACTTTATAACACACCCTCTTAAGACCATAATTGTAACTGGGGCGCCTGGTATTTTTCTGATTTTATGG
>NW_015113683.1:0-48191 GCF_001443285.1 Poecilia latipinna | reverse complement strand
TCTTAAGAGGGTTAGGTAAAATGCTGCGTATATCAAACTTAACATTGAAGTAATTTGACTTTGTATTTAACGCCTTGAAATTGGGCCTCTGTCCCTTTAAGAAGCTCCAACTCTTTCCAACACTCTGCCTTCTGCACGTCACGACGTTTCTCCATTGTGCCGTTTATAATGGATCTTAGCAGCCGTGGACTGAGTCGTAGTTTGTATTTTAAACTGAGCAGATGCACATTTCCACCAGGTGTTTGCTAATTGCTGCTGCCGCTAGTCTGAATCGTTTAGCTACAGCGCTCTGAAAACATTGTTCTTTAATGTGCGTTGACGTTACGGTATGGTTTGTCAGGGTGTCCACGCATCCTTTAAGTCTTTAACTCATGTATCGAAAATTAAGGCCTTAAAATTTCTTCAATTATTTTCTTTTATTTTTTTAAGTAAGTCTTACATTTGGTTGTGGCAGGACTAGTTTTTTTGTTTCTCTCGCGAGACTTTTCAGTCAGGCAAACGTCTGATTCGCTTTTGGACATCTTCATTACGTTCTGTACCTCTGTACGGTTGAGGCTACCGCTAACTAGCCGCTAATATACCTCTGCTAGCTACCTAGCTAACTTTTTAAAATTTATCGCCAGTTGGCTGGAAGACGTTCGTACATTTCTGTGGTGATAAAAGTCTCAGTCTTACGTTTGAGTTGGTGAAACTCTGCTGTTCGTTTTGAAAGGTTCAAGCGTTGAATTTTCATCAGGCACCTCAAAGCTGTCCTAAAAACAGAACATCTTGCATCATTTGTGTGCTTGTGGATTTACTCAGTTGTTTTTTATGTAAAAATGACAAACAGTTTATGGTTATTCGTCTTACTCGGTTTGTTTTGTCATAGTTTTAAAAATTGTTGATTTTTCTCCTTTTAATCTACTTTTATCAGGCAGAATATTAAATATTTCAAATCAAATCTATATGTTTGCACACCAACAGCATGAATAATTAACATTAGCGATCGCCTGCATGACATAACAAACATGCTCAAAATCTGCTTTTATTCACTGATGAGAAAGCTGTGCATCCTAATATTTTATTAAACTAACCAAACAGACGACAAAATTTAGTGCTTTTCTTTTTTGGGTCCCCCTGATAAACTAACATTGCTCTGCAGTCGTTGGGTTCTGGTTCCGGCTTCAAGGTGAGTCTGTGGAGTGACGAGAGGAAACCAAAAAACCCGTAGATTGACACCGAAGCCAAACCTCTCTCACTTGACTATTGCAGGGTTCCAGCTTCCTCCCAGTGGAAAGCCTTTACAAGTAAACAATAACAAACAAGCTTCTACTTCTTTCTTGTCACCATTGCTAGACAAATGTTTATGGATCAGCAAGGAGACGAAAAATGCGTCCTTTTGAAGGTTTTCAACGCAAGGCTATTGTAATTTGTCCCACGGACGAGGATTTTAAAGAACGAACATTAAAGCAAACCAATGAGCAGGGGAAGGATGTGCCCGATCATGCTGTGTTAGAAATGAAAGGTAGGAATGCTGTGGAAACAAATTTAAACAAACAAAACAAAAAATAATAATTTTTAAAAAAAAGAAACGATCTACTTTTTTTTTTATTTTACTTTTTCTGTGTTGTCTCTAAAATCAAACTTGGAAGATGTCCCCTCCCTTCCTCCTCCCCCTTTTACCCACCAGATATCAGACCTGGACTTTTATTTTTTTAATTTTTTTAAACAGTTTACATAAATTTGATTCCTATTCTTTGTCCCTTTTTCTGCCACTTTCCATTCAGACTCGAACACGCTGCAAACTGAGACTCGTTTCCTGTTCAGTTCAGATCCGAAAACCAAATTTAGTCGATTGGCGGCCATTAAAAGGCCGCTTCCTGTTGAGTCGATTTCTAAAACCGTTCCAGGATCTGTGTTTGGTTTGCGGTGATGTTCCCTCTTCACTACAACTTTTTAGTTGTCCTTTTTGTCCCCCGTCTCTTCTGATGTCCCCCTTCCTCTCTGTCTGTCTGAACAAATGTTTCCTCCTGGAGGCGACGTTTGTTCCCTTTGCTTTCTTTATCTGCTTCTGTTTTTGTCGCCTTTGCGTTGTACTAATTATTTCTCGTTTTTGTCTTCCGGTGGTGTGGCTGCTCTGGTCTTCACTACGCTCCTCCCCTCCTTCCCGTTCCCGTCTCTGTCTCCCCGTTTCTCTCCACCCGTCTCCGCTCGGATGGGTGGCCGCCCCTCGAAGCCAACTTCACGCTGCCGGAGCCGTGCGACTTCCTGGAGGACGTGGCGTTCGTTGAGCTGCAGCGCGAAGACGCCGAGAAGCTGCTGAAGCAGTACAACGAGGAGGGCCGCAAGGCCGGCCCGCCGCCTGACAAACGCTTCGACAACAGGCAGGGCGGCTTCCGCGGACGCGGCGGCGGCGGCGGCAGCTACCAGCGCTACGACAACCGTGACGGGTTTCGTGGCAGCTACCAGAACCGCAGCGGAGAAGGAGGCAGCGGGTACAGAGGAGGTGAGGCGCTTAACTTTATTGGCATTTTACATTATTACAGTAAAACATACCAATCACGCAGAACCTGGGGAACTGATGCGTCTTCTCAGTGGAATAAAACAAAGTGTTAGATCTAATGTGTAGTTCCCACAAGTCTGAACCGGAAGTGATCCGCGCCGTCTTAGTAGGCGAGCGCAGCACGACGCTTTGAGACCAACAATAAGAAAATATGTGGAAACTCTTCCCCACAAGCGAGAAATGGATACCTGGACAAAATGGCTGCTGTGGGGTTCGACCCGTATGAGACAGAGAAGTAAAATATGTCAGATGATCTCATATCATCACATAGTTAACTATAACTGATTAAACTGCTTTAACATTTTTGTTCCTTAAAAAGATGGAGATTTGTTATTTATTTTGTCTTTTTGTTGCCTAGGTTACAACCGCGGCAACTACAGCCAGAACCGGTGGGGTAACAGTTACCGTGACGGCGGCTCGGACACACGCGGCAGCTACAACCGCAACCAGCAGTCGGGCGGAAGCTACAACCGCCCCGCTTCCTACAACAAGACAGGATACAACCAGGTAGCTGCAGCTTCCCCTCAGCTGGTGGGGTTTGGTTTGGAGTCGGAGACATTTTACAATCTGGCGTTGCTTTGACCAGCAGGGCTACAGCCAGGGCTACAACCAGGGCTACAACCAGGGCAACTACAACCAGAACTACTACGGCAGCTACAGTCAGTACCCAGGATACAGCCAGAGCTACAGCCAGACGCCCACCACCCCACAGACCTACAACCACCAGCAGCAGCAGCAGCTGCCGCCGGCGCAGCAGCCGCCAGCGCAGCAACAGCAGAGCTACAACCAGCAATATCAGCAGGTCAGGCAACGTCTCCTCCTCAAGCAGAAAAAAAGAGAAATTTTGAGATTAATCTTAGAAATTTTCCAGACCAATGCTGGGTTTAAAGTCAAAATTTGTCCTCTTGGAAATTTTCTGAGTTTGAAGAGTCAAATGTTTGATCTTTGAAACTCAGAAAAGTCCAAGTTTACTGAAGAAAAATTTTTATATCAATTTTAAAAGTGCTGAGTATTTTTCTAGCAAATCTTAAACTTTAAGACTCAAAAATTTCTGTTTTTTTTCCTATAAAAATCTGAAGTTAGTCTAAAAAACTGACACATTTAAAATATTACTAAAGTTTTTCAGTAATTTGGCACTGTTCACCCTCCGTATAAGACTGGTCTGTTTATTTAACCAAATAGGACAGAAAAATGCTTAATATGAAGCTAAAACTTGAGTTCTGTGTAGATCATCTGTACAAAGGTGTTTTTAATGCTAAATGTAAACATTTTTACACAGCTTTGGCATAATATTAGCTGGGTTTTTGTTTTTTTGTGAATGGCCTTTTTTCTAGTCTGTATGCTTCAGTTAATCGATTAATCACAGCTAACCTGATTGTTTCAGTTTTGATGATGACAGTTCGATCAAACAATAAGCTGTTTTCAGCCTTCATGGATTGAAATCTGACTTTCTTTCCTCCCTCGTTTCTTCCAGTACGCTCAGCAGTGGCAGCAGTACTACCAAAACCAGAACCAGTGGAACCAGTACTACAGCCAGTACGGCGGTTACCCTGGACAGGGCAGCCAAGGCTCGTCTTCTGGCTCCCAGTAGCTTCCTCCTGCATCTCCTCCTCCTTCTTTCCCTAACACCTGTGACCTCTGACCTCTGCAGCTGATCATTATTGTTTTTGTACAGTTTAAGTCACCAACTATGGATCCTGTCCGTCTTAACGCGCTAGCCTCCCATTTCTCACGCGTTGTTATCCAGTTCGATGTGGGATTATTTTCACTAAGCATTGAACGTGAGGTGGTAGATGATAGATATTCTAAACTCGTAATGAATGTTATTGATTATGCATCAGACGTGGACGCCTGGCGTCCTCATTCCCCCCTCAGTTTGAAGAGGCGGTTGTGTATATTTATGGGCTACAGCGCGAGAAGGCAGGAAGAAACAGCCTGACTGAGCTTAACGGAGAACAAATGCATGCTTTTTACCTCTACTGCCCCTTTTCTTCTCTCTTGCTCTTTGCTTTTCAGTTACGGAGTGAGCATCTTTTATTTACCGCTATGGAATCCGAGCATTATGGAGCATTTTTATAGGTGTTGGTACTGTAGTATTTAATCTGACCTTTTGATTATGAGTAATCCTTTGCTGCTTGTGTAGTCGTAATTTGCTTTACTTTTATATATAATTTCTATCCCATTTTTTTTCTTTTATTGCTGTTTGAGTCCTGTAGTTCAAGCCAGTTTTTTTCTACCTTTAAAAAAAAAAAACAGAATCAGAGTTTTTGACCAGTTACGCCAGCTGTCTTGTCTTTATACAATAAACACAGTTGTAAACACCTACAGATGTGTGGAAAATGTCTTTTTGGTTCCCAATTTTTAAAGGAAAGTCAAACACAACACTTAACTTATGACTGTATTTGTATTTCTCTTTATTTGTTTGATAAAACTGAAATCAACAAAGGACAAAAGGAGGAAGATGAGAATAATTAGACCGTGTGTTGTTCCAGTGCAGTCCTGCTGAACCGTAAATGAAGAAATTTTATTTTCAGGGCAGGAAATAAACATTTTGTTGGCATGTTGCTTCAAAACATTATGAAGGGGTGCATAAAGAGCCCAATGTCGCACTGCATTCCAGTTACCTCGTACAAAACAGTTTTAGGGCCACACTAAACAAATAAAATGAGAATAAAGTCAGTATTACAGCTTTACCAGAATAAAGTTGAAATAATACAAGAGGTTGTAAACGACTGTCATGACTTTTCTCATATTCAACTAACTCATTCAGTGGTAATCTGTCTATTCTCATAATACAAAGACTTAATCGTATTATTTTGGCTATATTCTCATAGTTGTCCAATAAGCTGAAATACAAATTGTAATAAGTTATATCAAGAATTTACAAGACAACTTTACAAGAATATTCAGTTTTACGAGAAAGCAGTAGAAATGCAAGTCGTAATAGTATTAACGAATCCAGTGGAAATACAATTGCAAAAAATTGTCGAGATTAAAATCAAAATTTGAAAAGTCATAAGTATTGTATTATTTTGACTNCATTNTCTTACAACTTTATTCTCTTTTTACTTTAATTTTAATTTATTTTCTTATTGTGGCCCTAATACCTGGGAAGTGGGAACTTGAAGCTGGATTTTCCCCAAGGTAACAACATGGCGATACCCATAAACATCGTTTTCAATACATTTCAAGTGACAGTTTCCACCTTTAATTTTTTCATGTTATGTAGTTTCAGATGCTACATGTAACGTTGATTTGAGGCACATTTTTGCACATCTTGAAAAAATAAACATGTTTCCAACACATCTTGCTACTATTGATGTGAGGAGCGGCCATATTGAAACAGGAAGTCGGCATTTCCCAGCTCTTAGTAAAGCTGGAACGCAGCATCAGTTTCAGTGACATCAAATCCAATCCCAAATAAAGTCATGTGTTTACTTACCCAATTTACTAATCATTCGTCATATAGCTGCCGAAGTTGAACTATTTGTTTTTGCTGCTTAGTGTTAATTTCCTACCCTGCTCCTGTGTGCAGGAAGCTGTGTGTCCCAAGAAATGTCTGTAGATTTGCAGAAATTCATCTTAGCACCAGAAATGCAAGGCACGTGTTCTTCAAATAAAACAAGGTTTTCATAAATTACACAGGAAACAAACAAAACAAAACAATGCTTGAAAACTCCAGAGTCAAACTAACAAGAACGTCACAACTATGAAGTCCATTTACAGCCAAGAGTCTGATAAGTTCGACGTCAGCGGCGGAACAAATATGGCGGCGGCGCCGGTTGGCTTTTTGTCCGAGCAGGAAGAGGAGCGTTCAGTCCGGCTCTCGGCTTTTGTCTTTGTGCAGATGAAGCTCGTCCAGCTTGTCCTGGAGGAAGGAAACCGGCATGGAGCAACCTCTGCTTCGGTGTGGCAGCGTCTTGGCCTGGAAGGTGAGTGAAACGGGAAAACTGTTTAACCACAGCGCCCATGCTAACTAGCCTAGCAGAGAGAAACGGGGCGGGAGTAATCAGTTCGTACATGATAGTGATTGGCAGAGCTAAGAGCCGCTCCCTTGCTGTGATTGGTTGTTTCTGACTGAGCGGTTTCTTTCTACGGACAGCATTCCGTGTCTGTCTCACATCATACTGACGGTTACTACAAATGTTTTTAAAAAATAAGATGGCGTATTAGGACTGAAAAAAAGGAAGAGTATATTTCTGCCAGTATATTTTGTTATTAATAAAAACATGGGAAATTCTGAGTTTGAAAAGTCAAAAGATTTCCTAGAAAAAACTCAGAAATGTTGAGATTGTCTGAAATTTTCTAAAAAATAATAATATTTCTGAGTTTGAAAAGCTTACAAATTTTTTACTATTGAAACTTGGAAATGTTCATGTTTTTTTCTAGAAATTTTTTTAGATTAATTAAAAGATTTCTAGTTTTTTTTCTAGCAAAATTTAGACTTTTGGAGCTCAGAAATGTCCTTATTTTTCTAGAAAATTTAGGGTTTTTTTGGCAAAAATGTACTCATTTTTTTCTATCTACCATGGTGTCGTAAAAACATTGTTTAATCAAGAATTAAAATCAACAAAACATCATTTATTAAAATTTAAAACAATTACTCTTTAAAGTTAAAACACCTTAAAATTATGAGTGCAGTTTCCTTTAGCTGTAAGTTATTTAAAAAACATACATTTACAGGAGATTTTTAGCACACAGTGTTTTTCACTTAAAGTAGAAGCTCCTGTACAAATAATTAAAATAAATCTATCTTGCATACTGCAGCTTTAAATTTGATGCCAAATGGTATCCTATAGCGTAATCTGCTCTTGTAAAAATCAAAGTAAAGTTGGTCTAAAGATCCCCTCTTTCTGTCAGGTGTGTTTACATCTCACCCGTCTGTCAGGGGACGCGTGTCCAACACAGTTGAGGTGGTTTCCCCTCCGGTCTTTCCTCTCAGGCGTCCAAACCCCGGGGTCGGTCTGAGTGGAGCGGTCCGACAGCGTGGAATCGCCCATGTTCTGTGTCCAGTCTGACATTACTCTGTTCTGTTCAGTGTCGTTGCTTTGGGGGAAAACGAAGGCCTCTTCCTCTGAACCTGGTGGAGAGAATCACACACGAGGTTATTTACACAGAGGTGTGTGTGTGTGTGGGTGTGTGTGTGTGTGTGTGTGTGTGTGTGTGTGTGTGTGTTGTTTGGATAAAGCACGTACTCCAGCTGTTGCCCTTGGTTCTGGAGTCAGGACCAGGAGTGCATGGACATGACCCGGTTGTGTTTTTGTGTTTCTTCTGGCAACCCGTCCGCACCAGATCCCTGCAGTGTCGGTGACAGTTTATCCCACAATCTAAGAGCAAGACGCACAACAAGGACAAAACTTAACAAAACATTTTTAAGGTTCCCTTAAAAAAAGATCAAAAAGTTAACAGGTGAAGATGATTGTTTGTAAAGTTACATAGTCAAACATTGATGGTAATAATTTGGGTCCTGTAGCTCAGCTTGTCAAGAGAAAAAATAAATTTATCATTCATATTTTCACAGTGTTATTCACTTTTGATTTATAAATGTCACAATCCCAAACTAAATAACTGATTGAAGTTAAACATTTATCTTGGAGCTAAATATTTAGAACAAAGCTAAATATTTTTGTTTAATTGAACATTTAATGTCAACACACTAAATATTTAGAACCAAGCTGCATAATCAGTTAAATATTTTATTAGCTAACTAAATGTTTCAACAATCAGTGTGGCTTTAAGTTCTTTTTCTCCTGTAATAACAGTAAAAATGATTAATCTGTGGGCATGATGGGCCTTGTCTTACCTTTGCAGTGATAGCCCTGTTTGATGACGCCCCACAGCTGAACAGGGCAGAGACGACAGGTTAAACTCAACATTTGGTTCAAACCAGAAACACAACAAACCGCTGATGCTCACAAAGCCTCCACACGTGTCGCAGAACGTCGGCCGCTTGTACGTCGTCTCGTGGAAGTTATGCGTTTCGTTGAAGTTGTAGCCTAGCTTAGCGCAGACGGACATTCCTCTCATGAAGTAAGAGGTGATTTCTTCTCGGCTGATTTGCCCCTCCCTGGGAAGAAGAATTTATCAAATTAGGACCTAAAATCTAAAATCATGAGGGGTTTTTTAAATGTAGTAGATGTATTATTGTTTTTACGTTATTATTTATTGGATAGATAAAAACAAGACATTTTTCTCATAAGTGAAATGATCTGCCAGTGGAACTAGACCTGGGTTGCTAGGCGACGGGCTGGGCTTGGCTGGGGTTGCTAGGTAACGGTGCAGTAGAACATTCTACCAGTTGAACTAGAACTTTTTAAAGGTTTCAAGGATTTTTTAAAATTGTAATACCAGCTTCCCTTGTTTGTGGTACAAAATTTGGACTCGGGTCCCAGATTAAGACATCTAATAAAAATATATATAATAAAGTAATAACCATTTTCACCAATATTATTGACTTTAAAGTTAAAGCCAGCTTTTATTTCTTCCTTAAAAGCTACTTTTAAGGAAGTAACTTTAAAAGTTTCGTCTTATTTCAAGATATTTCGCACCAGAAAACAGGAAATGACTTAGTGAAATTTTGTGGTTTTTGCAGTGTGGGTCTGGCTAAGCGTCCCCACCTGTCAGTTTCTTGAGTACAGTAGGTGAATGGAAAGTTGGCTGCTATTTTCTCAAAGTCCTCCAGTGAAATGTAGCCGTCCTGGTTCAGGTCGTAGTTCTTCATGATGGACTGCAGGGGGCAGCAGAGAAGCAGAAGTTACTAACTGTCAGTTTTGCTTTAGGAGCGTCTGAATGCGCGGAAGTGAAAGGCAAGAGAGTCGTACTCACATCCACCATCTGTTTGACGTGTTTTGAGATGGTGTCGGAGTCGAGCCGGGGGGTGACCCCAGATCCCCATTCTGCCACTACTGGCGGTTTAACAGGAGCGACAGGCTGTGGACCGACACACCAAGGACTGTGAGAAACAAGAAGAAAAAGCACACCCACCACATAATACACTTCCCTAACGTACGACTCTTTGATGTGGCTCACTTTGAAGTATTTCTGCATAGAGCCTGTGCTTTTGGTTTCAAAACGTTACACCCACAGAAAGCGAGAAGATGTCCATTTTGTTTCATGACAAACAGGTTGCATAAGCTCACTCTGGATATCCATACCTGAATCTTAGGGTTTTTGGGCTCCTTGTTGTATGACAGCTCATATATCTCATCCTCTGTGTAGTACAAATCTAAAGACAGCTAAAGATTTAAAACACACATAAATTAAGATGTTCTTGAACTGCTTGGTGGCCATTTTTTTTAGTTTTTCTTCTTGCCCCCCACCGTGAGCAGATGCAGAAGGTCTTTGTTGGCCTCGAACGGCGGCTTGCAGCTGTGAATGGCCAGCAGGTCGTTGATGTTGCTGTACAGGTGCTGCAGTTTGCTCAGGTTGATCTTCTCCTCGTCTATGTAGTCCGGCAGCGCCTCGTTGAGCGAGATCAGGTCCTTCAGGTGGACACCCAGGATGGGCACCTTGAAGCCCCTGCACTCGTTGTAGACCCGCCGGTAGTTGCTGTAGTTGCTCCGCGAAGAGAGGAGTTCTGTGAATTCACTCAGGACCTGTTGGGCAATGAAGAGCGGGAAAAGTTGAGGTTGCTTCAACCTATTACTGTCAATCGATTAAAAAATGTAATCATGATTAATCACATCGTGATTAATGATATTATGATTGATCACGATAAATCACATCATGATGAATCATGATTAATCATAATGTCTTTCATCATGATGTGATTAATCACTATTAATCACATGATTAGTCATGATTAGTCACCTTATTAATCATGATTCATAACATCATTAATCACATTTATCATGATTAGTTATTAATGTGATTAATTAAAAGCAATCTGAAAGTTAACTGGTCTTTGTTACCCAAAAGGTCCATGATTAATCACGATTAATGACGATTAATCACGATTAATGACGATTAATCGCTATGCTTAACTTTGTAAGCTTGAAATATAAATGTGAACGTAGTTAAAAAGCAAATAGTTATCTTTTTCATTATTTCATTTTTTGCAGCAGAAAGCAGGAAATGTAGTTGCTGCGATACTGCACTGCAAAGACACAAAATCTTATCAAGTATTTTTTTGGTCTACTTTCTAGTGCAAATTTCTTATCACACTTGAAATAAGACAAAACTAATTTACAAGTAACTTTTGGTCAGATATAGAGGCTTGTTTTAAATTAATAATTCCTCAATAATGATGGAAAAGTTATATTTCCATTGGCAGATTATTTCACTTGTAGGAAAAATAACTTCTCTACCTTTTGAACTGTATTTTTATAGCATCATTCCTGATGAAACCAATAAATCAGCTCAGATTTCAGATGGGCGGTTGGCCAGTATGTCCATGTCAAACTGATCTTTTCCACCAGTTTCTATCTTCCTCGTCCACCTGACTGACAGATCTGCCTACCAGGTCACGTCTGCATGACCAAATTATTTCCAACATGTTAAGTTTAGATGTCAGGTTGTGTTTATGAACGACCTTTGGCAGATTTGACCTTTACAACATGTTCGGCGTGTGTTGACATCCTGATTGAAACTGAACCTTATCTTTGTTCTGCCACCTTCTCATTTACAGATTTATTTTTAGCTTTTATTTATTACTTTTTTTTTTACTTTAGCTGTTTAAGCTGCTTCATAAAAAGCTAAATATTCTGGTTCTCCTTAAAATAATTTACATTTTGCCTTTCAGACAGAGACTTTACTGTTCATTTCAGCTGAAACATGAGATCTGATCTGTATTTTCCGTGGCTCCATTGTAGGACCTTTTCTCTTTTTGGCGCACACTTATTCTTGGTTCGATTAGAAACATATTTAACAGATCTTTTTATCAAACTTATACAGGTTGTTATATGGCGTCCCTCAGGGCTTCGTTTTAGGCCCCTTTTTTGGAAATACTCCTTGGTTAGATTAGAATCTGTTTAACTCACTCTAAGCAGATTATTTCCACTTTACTGCTCATTTTAAAACTCTGAATCACTAAAATGATCAAACCTACTTAGTTCTTCTCGTTTAGATTATAGATGTTTTATAAATGTTTTTATTTGTTCTCTTGAAAAAAAGACATTTGAATGTCTCAAGATGGTACAAATCTCTTCCATAAGAGTATTTTTGATGGCTTAATGATCAGAGAAAAGGGGTTTAATAAACATTAAAAGAGTGAAACCATCAGGTGTTGCAGTGAAAAGTGCCTAGTCAAAGTCAAATAAACCGTTTGACAAATCCACCTCACCTAAAGGCGTAGTCTGGTTTTGTTGATCAAAAATAGGATAGTCCATTTTGCATTTGTCTTGGCTGCTGATATGGAAATATTAAGCAAATCCACCACAGACCAGCATCAATACGTTACAAAAGAAAAGCCTGGACAGCAAACAGGAAGTTGTAAACAGACTTTTTTCTCTGACAAAATGCTTTAAAACATCACAGGAGATCATATCTGCTAATCTACTGAAAGCTGGTTTGTGTTTTTGCAAGAGTCTTACTTTCAGTGCCCAGAATCCAGTTTTTTATTTTTAACTAAAAACTTATTCAAGTTCGTTTTACATCACAGTGTAGAGAATATTTCATTAATTTACTCTATTAAGAAGAACTGCAGCTTCAGAGGCAAAGTCTTAGTTCATAAGCTAAATATTTAGCCTTAAGCTAAATAATTAGCTCTGATCCACAAGCGAAATATCTAGCTAGAGGCCAAGTATTTACCTTCAAACTAGATACTTTGAAGCTAACTATATCTTAATTAACAAACTAAGCATTTAGTTTGCTGTCTTGAAATTAAATATGTACATTGTAAAGTAATTAGCTTATTTAGATTACTAACTAAATAGCTTGTAGCTAACTAAATTAACTATTTTGCTTGTAGCTAGCTATTTAGCAAGTTAAGCTAGCAGGCTAAATAACTTTGAGCTAACTATTTAGTAAGTTGAACTAGCTTGCTAAATAGCTACAAGCTAAATAGTTTGCATCAATGCACTGTGAGGATAAGTTGTTGACTTTTATGTATTAACCAATTAACAATTGGATAGAAAAAGTGCTTATTTTATCATTTATATATTTATTTAACCAAAATTTTTAACCAAGTGAAGCAAAAATGGTCCCTAAAGGAGTTCTGGGTTGAACATATTTTCAGATAAATAAGATTTATTTTATTTTATTTTAAATGCAAATTTTATTTATTGTTTTACAGCTTTGGCTTAATTACTGCTCTGACTGTGTTATTCTTTCATCAAATGGTCTTTTTTTAGTCTGTATACTCTTAACAATTAATTGATTACCAAATTATTTATATAAATAACTGATTAATCACAATTAATCGTTTCAGCCCTATAAGGTCACATCTGGAACCACTGAAGCTGGGAGGTAACCAGCCACCAGCCCTGACTCTGAGGTTCGCTTGGTACTGAAATACCTTGGTGATGTCAGGGGGCAGCAGGTTGGACGTGTCTTTGAGGCGAGAGATCGAACTGTGACAGAGGCCTCCGGTCACCGCCATTAGAGTGTTAAAGTTTTGCAAGGCTCTCAGTTTCTACAGGGGGGAAGAAAAAAGCATATTAAACAATTTGAAAATGACTCCCTACACTGCAAAAACACAAAACCTTACCAAGTATTTTTGGTTTGGTTTCTAGTGCAAATTCCTTAGTACAGTTAGACACAACTGATTTATAAGTAACTTTTTTTTTAAACAGATGCTTGGTTAAATCAGTAATTCCTTAATACTGATGAAAAATGACTAGCTCCACTCACAATTATTCCACTTATATCAATTCCCATTTTATGAGTGAAATCTACAAGTGGATCCAGTTATTTTGTTTCTTGCTATTTTTCATCAATATTAAGAAATTATTTACTTGAAACAAGCTCCTATCCTGAAAAGTTACGTCTAAATCAGTTTTATCTTATTTCAACTGCATTAAGATGTTTGCACCAGAAACTTGACCAAAATGTTTGGTCAAATTTTGTGTTTTTGCAGTGTAGAAGTTACAGAAGTATATTTCTGGAGACTGGGAGCCACAAGGGCAACATCAAACACATTTTGCACTGCAAAAACACAAAATCTTAAGTACTTTTTTGTCTAGTTTCTTGTGTAAATGTGTTAGTTCACTTGAAAGAGGACAAAACTGAGTTGGAAGTAAACTATCAGCAAGATAGGATCTTACTTTAAATCAAGATCTTTAAAATTTAAACCAATTAATTCCTTAATATAGTTGAGAAAGTACTATTTTCATTGGCAGATTATTTCACTTATAACAACAAATTTTCCTGTGTTATAAATGGAATAACCTGCCATTTTTCATCAATGCTAATGAATTATTGAATTAAAACGAGCTCCTATGTCTTCCTGAACGGCTGCTGATGTTTGCACCAGAAGCCAGACCAAAAATATTTGCAGTGCGTTTAAGAGTTAAAGTCGTACCTGAGCCACATGGATGTACTTGGTGAAGACCTGGGCTCTCTGCTGGGGGGTGTGTCTGCTGAGGATCATCAGCTGGACCCACTGCGAGACGCCGTTGCACATCATGACGGACCGCTCCAGCGCCGGGTTGTCCCTCACAGAACCTCGCACCACGTAGCTGCGGTAGTCCAGGAACTGACCAGAAAAAACGCATCGCATTAAAAGACAAACCAGCTTCTGAAACTCTCCACAGATTTTACAGATGACTTTTCAGTTTCTATCCTCTGATCTGTGACTAAAAGAGAAACAGAGTCACTTTAAGCTGCTGCTGCAGGAAAATCTCACACTGAAAACGTGCGAACACACACCCTTTAATCTGAGCACATTCGCTCAAAAAGGAAAAATCACATCTTTAGAAATAATCTGCAGCAAAATCCCCAAAGCCACTCATAAAGATTCATATAAAATTAATTTAAATAATAAATTAATCAGTCTCTAAAACCCTTTGATTAGTAATAATCAGTAACTTCTTAAAGTGACCTGAAGCAGAGGTCAATTTCTCCTCCTCACTGTTCAATTTGGGAAAGACATGAGAGCATGTTAATGTTATTGAGTATTTTAGCTTGATGTTTCTAACTAAAGGAGTGATTCTGCTGAAACGATTAATCGGATTAATTGTGATTAATCAATTATTGAAATAATTGTGAACTAATTTAGCTATCAATTAATCATTAACTGGAGTATACAGACTCTAAAAAAAGACAATTTTATGAAAAAAAACCCAATATAATCAGAGCAGTAATTAAAACAAAACTTTACAAAAATGCAAATATTTAAGATAAAAACCTTTTGTCTGTAAATATGTTTCACCCAGAGCTCCTCAAGCAGCTTCACCTGATTCAAATCTGTGAAAATATGTCCTGTTAAACACCTTTTGTGATCCAGTTATTAAAAATAAACAGATCCGCCCTATGCTGTTCTGATGTTGAGCAGAAAGAGCTTCTAGCATGTTGATGTTAAACGTATTTACCTTAGCAACAAATGATCAAGCGTTCACTAAAAAATGCTGTTGTTGCGTTTTAGGTAATAAAACATTTATTTCTTATTTGAAATAGCAATTGGCGTATTTGTTTTACATTTTTAATGTATTTGTAATATTGTATAAAAATGCAGAAGTAATTAAATGAGAAACCTGCAGAATGTGCCATTTTTAATCTGATTAATCAATAGAATAATCGATTAATTGATAGAACAGTCGATTAATTGATAGTGTAATTGATTATTTAAAGTTGCAGCTCTGTCTTGGTTATATTTCTAGTCACTTTTGCAGCCTCCATAGGAGCCTCTGGTCGGCCATTTTCTAAGCTGTGTGCAGTTTGTCCCCAGAGAAGTGGCACAGATTATGGCATTCAGGTCATTCAAGGCTTTGCGGTTGAGCAGATGTTGAAATCAAACTTTGTGCTGCACTTTCTGTCAGGTGGCACTGAAACTGATGTCATTTTGCATGAGAGAAAACAAAACAAAAAGTCAATGTATAGTTTACAGTGCGGCCCGGTGGTCATTGATTTGGACTAACTTTTTGTGGCCCCAAACTTCAGTTGAAGAAAGAAATCAATTTGTTTATCAAACGTTTTATTTCTAATCTGCGTGCATTTATTATTGGCATCATTTTCTTATAATAGAAATTGCTTTATTTTATTTTTTAGTTGTTTTTTTTTTTTTTTTTGCCAGTGAGTAATTTTGACTGAGTGATTTTGGACCACGTGATAAAATTTTGGACATTCCTCACATAAGGGTTTCATATGGGTCAAAATCGATAATTATTACATAGTTTTTTTTGTTTTAAATATCTGCCAAACTGTCAAACTAGTCACCTGACCTTCAGTTTTCTCTCCACACCGTTGATTTTTATTTTTAATCAGTTACGAGGCGCAGTGGGGAAACTTGAAACTGCTACACAAGTTACTCAGAAGGTCGTTGCTAGGCAACGAAGTTGGGGGGAAACCTGAAACAGCTTCTTTCCCAGAAGGTTGTTGCTAGGCAACCGAGCGAGCAGGTTAGTTGATTCCACCAACTTCTCTTAGTGGTTATGGATCAGAGCTCAGTGAATATTGAGTATTCCATCAGATATATTATCTATTGATATTGATCATGTATTTATCCAGGCACATATTGTTATTGATTTGTTGCCCAGCCACAGCAGTCATCCGTTTCCACCGTCACTGAGCTGCAAACGTACCGAGACGTTGCAGAAGTTTTTGAACTCCAGGTAGCTCAGATGCTCGGCCATCTCATCCGGCTCCATGTGGTCGAATATTAACGACACCTTCCTCTTCTTCACCGAGGGCGAAGGCGCCTGCGATGCGTTCAGATGAGGGTTTCTGGGAAAAAAAAACCAAATAAAAGAACAGAATCAGGACAGAGATAGACAGACGTTTTATTTATAGAGAGTTTTCAGACATGCCCAACTGAGCAAACGACAACTCCTGCAGTACATGGTGGTGCAATGCAAAAACACAAAGTCCTACCGAGTATTTCTGTCTAGTTTCTAGTGTAAATCTCTGTTTTGATTATTTCAAGTGTTTACAGGCAGCTTTTTAGACAGACATAGGAGCTTCCTTTAAATCAATAATTCCTTCTTATCTATAAGCTTTACAAGGTTATAAGAAGACATTTCTAAATTTTAAAAGTGAAATAATCTGGCAGTGGAAGTTAATCAATATTAAGAAATTATTGGCTTAAAATAAACTCCCATATCTTACTGAAAAGTTACTTGTGAGTTAATTTTGTTTTATTTCAAGTTTACTGAAATATTTGCACTAGAAACTAAACAGTGTTCCACACTGCAAAAAACACAAAACATTACCAAGTATTTTTGGTTTGGTTTCTAGCACAAATATTTTAGTACACTTTAAATAAAACAAAACTAACTCACAAGTGTCTTTTCAGTAGGATATGGGAGTTTTAAGCCAATAATTTTTGAAAATTATTTTATTGTTCCACTGGCAGATTATTTAATTTATAACAAGACATCTTTCCTGTCTTATAAGTGAAGTAATCTGACAGTAAAACTAGAACTTTTTCATCAATATTCAAGATTGTTGACTTAAAAGAAGCTTATAGATCTTCCCAAAAGCTACTTCTAAGTTAGTTTTGTCTCAGTTCAAGTGTCCTGAGATGTTTTACTAGAAACTGCTGGAGTAAAACTACTTTGTGTTTTTGCAGTGTGTCTCTAACGACAACATGACTCACATGCAGGAGGTGTCGATGAGCTGCGAGTGCGTCTTCTCTCCGTCCAGCCGGACCAGCTCCCATAGATCCCCCATGGTCTGCTCCAGGAGGGGGTCCTTCTCAAAAACGGCCGGGAACTGGCTGATCCACTGCCTTACCCCCGGAGCCCAACACAAAACATGTTTACGACTTGCAAACCGAGCCGGAGGACCGTTTCTGCCGCTGCCCGCTGCCCTTACTCACCTGACCAGGTGGCAGATCTGCGCCCGCCTCAGTCCCCGTTTGTCTACGGGACAATCCTTATAAGTGACAGGAAATGGAGTCAAAGATTCAAACCTGAATGAAGGATATGAATGTGAACTCCCAGCTGCTCTGCAGGAGTCCAAACAAAGCTTTGGCTGTTTGCTGATCTGATTATAACTTTCTAAACATGTGATTTTGGAGCGGAGCTCCAGTCGGTCCAGCAGCAGTGGCTCAAAGGATATAAGGTGAGGAGTTTCTGGACGAACATCTGAGACGGAACCACCCAGCTGTGCATCATCAGGGTCATGTGGACCAGCTGCGAACCGCGGGAGCTGGGCATCTTCCCCTCCGAATCTGGGAGAAAAAACACAGTGATGCGTTTGCTGGGATGAATTTATTCAAAATGGGACAAAGAAGAGCACAGAGATGTGCTGCACCAGCTAGCTAAACATGCTAATTTCCACCTGTTCTCCATCAAAAACATGAAATATTAAAATTCAACACAAAGAGAAATTAAAATAATCACAACAAAAACCATCAGAAGAACAAAACCCTGAAAAAAACACAAAATGTTCCAAAGTATTTTTGGTGTAAATATCTTATTACACATGAAATAAAACAAAAATAACTTTTCAGCAATATATAGAAGCTTATTTTAAGTCAATAATTTCTTAATATTAATGAAAAAGTAAAAAGTTCCACTGGTAGAATGTTCCACTGCCCCGTTACCTAGCAACCCCAGCTAAGCCCATCCGTTACCTAGCAACCAGTTCTAGTTCCACTGGCTGATTATTTCACTAACATGGGGAAACTGTCTTAATATAACTGAATAATGGCCCCAGTTTTACTAGAACTTTTTCATCAGTATTGAGGAATTATTGACTGAAATAAAGCTCCCATATCCTGCTGAAAAGCTACTTGAACGTTCATTTTATCTTATTACAAGTGTGGTAAGATATCTGCACTAGTAACTGGGCCAAAACTAGTTAGTCTGAATAGAGTCTGTGTTTCTGCAGTGCAAGTGACATATTTCTCAGCAGATCTCCAGGTATTTGTGTTTTAGTTGAGCTGATTGATTTAAAACAAAAAGCAGGAAGAGTTTCTGCATCCCATCTAAACAGAGCTTCACTGTATGAAAACCCTTTCCTCCCCGTTTTTGTCTGTCTTATGCTTTCTCTCCATTATGTAACCTTGTTTTGATGGCGACTAAAGGCACATGACAGACTCTGTAGGCACATGTGTGTGTTTGCAACAAAAAGCAGGAGACGAACCGAAACAGTTGAGGCAGCGCTGGATGAGCTCGTCCAGGCTGGCGGCGCTGGCGCTGGGCGCAGAGCTGGGGCTCTGCAGGGCCTTGCTGATGTCCTGCGGACTGGGGCATGTGTTCCTCCGGCGCTGGACCAGCTTCTTGCTCTTCAGCCCGCCGGGAGTCTCAGCATTGGGTTTCCTTAGAGCGAGACAGAGGAGTTTGGGGGGGAATAGAGAGCAGCAGACAGATTTAGAACATCAGTTGTCTAGAAATAAGTAGAGCAACTTGTGGCGAGCTCGGCGCGGGTCAGCATGTGCGGAGGCGCAGCGCCCCACATCAGATAAACTGAGCTGCATCGCTGCAGCTCTGTGAGGTGTCACGCACAGAAAGCAGCTCAGCTTCAGACTCTGCACAGAGACACTGGTTTGGTTTCATTATTCTAAGTCACACAGAAAAGCCAAATGAAAGAGAGCTGCAGCTTTTAGAGGTTTTTAGGTTTATTTACACATTTGAATGCTCTGCAGAAACGTAAAACAAAGTATCTCTATCTCGAAATTTCTTAGTACACTCGAAGTAAACAAAATAAACTTACAAATAACTTTCCAGGAAGTTATTGGGGCGTGTTTTAAGTAGATTCCCCAGCAGATTATTTCACTTACAACATGGGAAAAATGTCTTCTCATAAGTAAGATAATTTGCTAGAACTCAAACAATCTCTTATGTCGTCAAATTATATCGTCAAAAAGTTACTTTTAAGCTAATTTTGTCTTATTTCAAGAGGACTAAGATATTTGCACAAGAAACTAGACAAATATAGTTGGTATGATTTTGTGTTTTTACAATGTGGTCTGGTTTCTAGTGCAAATATCTGAAATTAGGGAAAACTAACACTTTTTAAACTTTTTATGTTACCTAGCAACCCCAGCCAAGCCAGCCCGTAACCTAGCAACCGAGTTCCTACTTGTAAGTCATAAATTCTAAATTTTCTCTTACTCCAAGTGTGTGAAGGTATTTGCATCAGAAACTAGACTAAGATACTTGGTAATATTTTGTGTTTTTGCAGTTTCTATGCTAAGATTATTGAAATGTTTTGGGACCACTGAGGAAATCTAAATGAGATTGAAGCATGTTATTTTAAACACATGGTTCATAAAAACCCCGTTGAGCTCATTGAGTTTTAAACGAATCTGTTAAGCTACGTTGCAATCCGGGGGAGCCCAAAAAAGTCCAAGTTACGCCATTTCTGGATGCCGTCACCGTGGCAACACGTCGCACACATACACACACATGGAAACCTCGCTAGTGCAATTGTTCTTGTGAAATACTGGAAATACGGTCCCGTTTGAAGTTATTGGCTCAGCTCTGCCGAGTCACACAGGGTGAGAGCTGTGACGTTTCAAGGTCTCCTTCACGAATGCCCACTTTTTCTGCGTGTCGTGATCAGATTTGTGCTTCCTCTTCAAAATCCACGTTGAGCAACGTTCGACTTTATTTCACAATAACAACTCTCTGATTCTCTTTGCTCCCTTTTTTAAAGTGCAACTGAAAAAACACAATTTTACCAAGTAGTTTCATCTAGTTTCAAGTGTAAATATCTTATTACACAAAACTAAATGAAAAGTAACTTTTCATCGAAAAATTTGAGCTTATTTTAAGATTATTATCTTAAATTCCTTATTCCTTATTCCTTAACATTGATGGAAAAAGTTCAACTGGCTAATTATTTTTCCTATGTTATAAATGGAATAATCTGCCAGTACTTAATGTAAATAATGAAGAATAACTGACTTAAAACAAGCTCTTATTTCTTGTTGAAAAGCTACTTATAAGTTAGCTTTGTCTTATTTTAAGTGTAGAAACATATTAGCTCTAGAAACTAGACCAAAATACTTGGTAAGATTTTGTGGTTTTTCAGTGTATGGTGTCAAAAGACTGTGAAACAATCCTAATTCTTGTTTGTTTTACACTTTCATTATGAGTCTCTTATGAACTAAAGACAGTGTTGTCTTTAGTTCACGTTTCTCCAAAGAAAACGGAGATGCTAACTGTTTGGTGGTAAAATTGCTGAACTCGTGGTTCATAATCAAAGCTTTTAGCTGCTACATCTTGCTGAAAAGTTGCTTGTTGCTTAGTTTTGTCTTATTTCAAGTTAAATAAGATATTTGTGTAAAAACTAGACCAAAAGTGCTTGGTGAGACTTTGTGTTTTTGCAGTGCAGCACTCATTCTGGGCACGTCGGGTTCACCCTGAAGTAAAGCTTGTCGTTTTGCTCTCGGCTGCTGCCGTTCGTGTCCGTCTGACGGGAGAGCGATCTGCATGAAACCGTGTCAGCCTCTCCGCTGACGGCTGTACCAGGAAACGCAGCCGCTTCGGAGAACTCACAGAGAAGTTCCCTGAACGGCCAGACTTACATCCCCTTCTCTTCACTTCTGTGTGTGCGGCTCATTTCCCCCGGCCTGCTGGCGCTCGCCACATGCACACACACACACACACACACACACACACAAACAGAAAACAGGAGCTTCAGTTTGTGCACAACACACAGGGTGACATTAACCTGTCTATTTATACCAACAGACGCCCCTATGCGCAGCTGCACCCAGGTAGAACGCCACACACCCCTCAGTGGTGACCCCTGACCTGCGGCATCCTCACTGCAGCTCTGCAGGTGGTTCATGTTAAAACCTGCAGGGCGGCGAAACTCACCTCCCCCCCCACAAACACACACACACACACACACACACACTGCCTACTATATTCAAAACACTCCCCAGTACAGCGTGTACCACTGTGGTTCAGCTCACACTGCACTGCAAAAACACAAAATCTTACCAAGTATTTTTGGCTTTGTTTCTAGTTCAAACATCTTAGTGCACCTTAAATAAAACAAAACTAACTTACAGCTAAAACTTCAGCAAGAAACAGGAGCTTGTTTAGGTCAATATTGATCTGAAAAGTTCCTGGCAGATTATTCCAGTTATAACCTGGGAAAATGTTACAAGTGAAATAATCTGCTTTAGTTTTTATAAATATTCAAGTTATTTGCTTAAAACAAGCTCTGATATCTTGCTGAAATGTTGCTTATAAGTTAGTTTATTTCAAGTTGCACTGGAATCTAGACAAAAAATACTTAAGATTTTGTACTTTTGTTAATGATAATGCATTTCCAAAAATATTTTCAAGTATTTATGTCTAGTTTAGTGAAAATATCTTGAAATAGGACAAAACTAACTTACAAGTAATGTTTTAGCAACATATGAGCTTTTATTAAGCAATAATTCATTAATACTCATTAAAAAGTAACTGGTTCCACTGGCAGATTATTTCATAAGTGAAATAATCCAGTGTCTCCTGTATCTTGGTGAGAAGTTACACAATTTACCCAAAATTTATTGTCTAGTTTTGAGCGCAAACATCTTATTATTTGAAATAAAACTAAATGAATTTACAAATAAATTTATAACAAGATATATTAGCTTGTTTTAAGTCAGAACGTCCTTAATATTGATTTAAAAATACCAGTGTGACTGGTAGATTATTTTACTTATATCATGTGAAATACTTTTTCATCAATATTAAGGTATTACTGACTTAAAACATGCTGAAAGTTACTTTTAAGTTGGTTTTGTCTTATTTCAAGTGTACTAACATATCTGCACTAGAAGCAAGACAAAATATTTCAGTGTGAAACACAAAAAGTACAGTTTGTCTAATTTATAGTGCATTTATCTTAATACTTGTAATAAATAAGACAAAAGTAACCTTTAAGTAACAATATTGTGTTTTTGCAGTGTATTTATAAGGAAGAAGCAGAAGAAAAGATGCTAAATCAAGCCGTTTCCCCTTTTTATTCCTTTTATTAAACCTTCTAAAATAAAACCGCAAGGAGTTATTTTTACCCCAAAAACTTAAAATAAATTAAAAGTTAAATTAATCACAGTCCTGAGTGAGTCGGTGGTTTCTCTTTCATCTGTTCGCCCTTTGGCTCAGGTTGAATCCACCTGCTGTCGACCCAGCCGCGCGCGCACACACACATACACACACGCGCGCGCGCGCGGAGAGCCTGAGAACGCTGACGGGGAAACATTGTTGACGTCATGACGTTCGGCAGGGAATTTCCCCTCGGCTTTGCGTCTCAGGTGCGACACGCCGCAGTTTCTCTGTTTTTCACCGAACAACCAGAACAGAGACGGCGCTGTTGGTAAACATGCAAATCTGAACACAAGCGGACTCTGTCTGCGTCCGTTCATTTGCATCCGGCTCTTTCCTCCGAGTCCTGCAGATTCTGTGATTCTAAATTTAACGGCGCTTCCAGGGAAACTGGACTTTCTGCTGAATTTATCCGCTCTGCCTTCCTTTAGGTGGAATGTTGGTTCAGTTCAAACGAGT
Organism: Poecilia latipinna; assembly: GCF_001443285.1. Taxonomy (NCBI): domain Eukaryota; kingdom Metazoa; phylum Chordata; class Actinopteri; order Cyprinodontiformes; family Poeciliidae; genus Poecilia; species Poecilia latipinna. Next base: position 25,100 of record NW_015113683.1, on the reverse strand, counting down.
TTTGAGTTGAAAATCCTTTTTTTCTCCCTAATTAATATGAAAAAGTAACTTTACTTGCATAATAATACATTTAATAAGACACTAATGTGAGGTTTGGCTTAATTTTTACAGTAGATCTGGGTAGTAGCTAGTTACATTTACTCCATTACATGTATTTGAGTAACGTTCTTTGGAAAAAAAATACTTTTAGGAGTATTTTACTACGCTGTACTTTGAGTAATTTTATTCTGAAGTATTTCTGCTCTTATAAAATTTCTGGATTTTCTACCAAATGAATGAAAATCAAACACGTTTTAACCAGAAACCCACCAGAAACACACCTGCAGTTTCTGTTAAAGTTTCATCAGTTTTTTATTGAAAGAAACTGATTTGGAAACATTTTATTTTATTTTTTGATACTTGTATGAATTGTTGTCATTTTCGTCCTTAAAATACCAAAATGTCCACTTAACTTTATATTTTGCTCCTTCTGATGATGTCATTTTTAAATATTAAATGATTGATAATTTGATCAGTTACTCGGTGCTTCTTACTTTATCTTGAGTATTATCTTTGGGTACTCTGCCCACCTGTGGTTTAGTTATTTCTCTTTTGGAGGAAATTATTCTCCATTTTGTTGGTTTATAATTAAATATTTTTTCACTTCTAGCAACAAAAATATTTTTCTTCTAAAATTTTCACTTTGTTTTGTCAAACGTGTTTGAGTAAAAAGAAACAAACGCAACAAGTAGAGCAAAATGTTTGTTTTACTTCACCTTGTTCAGTGTAAGAACATTTACACTTTGCCTTATCGGCCACACAGAATTACTCCAAGGACCACAAACGGCCCTCGCGCCACATGTTGAACCCCCCTGCTTTGGGGGGAATCTGACCCAGAAATCAGCGTCTGGGTTTGCGCTCCCTGCCCCAATCCCGGGCGCCTCACTCTGGCAGGGGAAATGCAAATTCCTGGCTTTCTTTTCTTAATTGATTAATTGATGCCCGGGCCCTTTGAAGGCCTGGATTGTGCGACTCCCTGCGCTTCGCTTCTCACAACCTGGGCTCTTGTTCCCTCTGCATGAAGGGCCATTCATCTAACACTGCACTGCAAAAACACAACGTCCTACCAAGTATTTTTGGTCCAGTATAGTGAAAATAGTGCATTTGAAATAAGACAAAACTAACTTATTAGGAACTTTTCAGCAGGAAATAGAAGCTGGTTTTCACTCAGTAATTCCTTGATACTCATGAAAGAAAAGCACCATTTGCAGATTATTTAACTTATAACGACATATTTTTCCCTTTTATAAGTAAAATAATCTGCAAATGGAACAATAGATTTTAACTTTTAATAGGGGAAAAAATGTCCACTTTACTTTTAAGATTATTTTAACTATAACTACTTATACTTATTTACTTAAAACGCGCTCCTATATTTTTCTTTAGTTATTTGTTAGTTTGTCTTATTTCAAATGTGCTGAGATATTTGCACTAGAATCTAGACAAAAATATTTTACATTTTGTGTTTTTACAATGTGAAATATATAGCAAAAATTAAAAAATCTTACCAACTATTTTGGTTTAATTTAGTGCAAATATCTTAGTACACTTAAATAAGACTTAAAAGTTACTTTTAAGAAAGATATAGGAGCGCGTTTTAAGTAAATAAATCCTTAATATTGATTTTAAAAGTTCTAGTTATAAATTAAATAATCTGCCAGTGAATCAAGACATTATACTTTAAAAGTTTATACTTATAACTCATATTTTTTTCATCAACATTAAGGAATTATTCATTTAAAACAAGCTCCTATATCTAAGTTACTAAGTTAGTTTAGTGAACTAAGACATTTGCAATAAAAACTAGACCAAAAATAGTTGGTAAGATTTTGTGTTTTTTCAGTGTATTATGCAAGGTTGGGTATATTTAATTCATTTATGCTGAGTAATTCCAATGATTATTACTCACAGCTAATAAAAACCCAAATTCAGTCTGAAAATTCAAATATTGCAGAGCACCAATCAGAAAACAGCATTTTTGACGCAATCTGACGGCAGCTGTTGGAAAACCTGCCGACTCGGCAGTTTGACCGTCACTGACACCACAACCCGGATGAGCTTCTTAAAGATGCTGGACGTTTACAGACTCCTGTCGAGGCATGTTAACAGAAAATTGAGTGGAAGGAAAACATTTGATAGAAGCCAGAAGAATGAATGCTTCTACCCTTCAAGCTCATTGGAGAGTTTGAAGATTTATAAAATATGGGGATTCAGGAAGGATTGACTCTGCACTGCAAAACCACAAAACGTTACCAAATGTTTTTGGTCTAGTTTCTAAACATCTTGGCACACTTGAAATAATACAAAACTGACTTACATGTAACTTTTTAGCAAAGATATAGGAGCTTATTTTACTTATGACAATTTTCAAATGTAAAAACTATTAAAGAAAAACTCAAAACCACTTTTTTCTTGCTCTCTGTGTCGGCTACGCTACAAACACAAACCCGTTGCCGTAGCAACTGACTGACAACAACGCCGCTAATGTATCAGGATTCAACATCAAAACACACACAAACGTTTCCCACACAAAGAACAGAACAGCTTTATGTTGTTAGGTCTGATGTTTATTTATCTTTCATTATTAGTTGATCTCTGTGGGAGATTAGCTACAGCTGCTATTAGCTAAGCTAACATTGCGGTGATTCGTTTGCTAATTTAAACACCTGCTCTGTTTATCTGTCAGTTGTTTAGGTCGCCTTTCTTTTTTTATTATTCTGTAACTGAACTGAAATGCACAGAATCCTGCAGCACATCTACATGTTAAGATTGTCATAGTCAAGCTAGCATAACTTGATTATGACTGTCCTATTTTTTTCTTAATTAAAACTTTTTCCTGACCTTTTCTAGTTGTCGTAGTTTAGCAAATCCCTTTTTCTTTTATAGATCAGATGTACATTCGTTATGTTAACAACTTGACAGCTAGCTCCAATGCTAGTCATGTTGGCTAGCAGTTTTTGCCCTCCAGAAGGGGGATGGGTGCAGGAACTTGCTCGTGTTACGTCACAACATGTTTCTAAATTAGCATAGGGACAATTATGTAACCCACAAACAATGGCCCTTATGGGGCCCAGTTTTCAGCCCATCTTCTCCCTGTTTGGGCCCAAATGAAATCAATTCTTGGGAAAGGCGGCGGTTAAAAATTAGTTTCCAGCTACTGTGAGAAACCGTCCTGTCCTAGCAGACGTGTTGTTGGTTTCTGTGCTCCTGTTAATTCAGTGTTTTCCCCAGAGGGAGGGGAACCACGGTTGCGTGGCGGCTGGTTCGGGTCGTCTTTAAACGAAGCCGGCCCAGAACCCACACGTTCAATCCAGTCAATCTGATAACGCCTGCGGTCACAACTCCAGCAGTGGGAAATGGAAAACGTACCAGAGAAAACACCAAAACGGGACGCAGTCTTCTGCAGCAAATGCAAACTGAGGTGTTGTGGATAAAAACTGAAAACGGTTCAGTTGGACAGAGAAGGAAAATTTAAAAAAGCAGAAGACGTTTTCCACAGAAAGGCTGAGCGGTTACACAGCCTGACTGTCAGGGCTGGGCTGTGTGCAGTGTACACACACAGAGATAACTTCTCCTGTCTGACAGGTGAGCAGGTCACACACACACTTATTCTTCTTTTTGCAATAAAATAAACATGAGAAAAGAAAAAGGCTCTCGAAGCGAGAAGTAAAAACCAACAGGCTTTTGTTTCTTTGAACCTTTTGCACAAAAACCACACCAACACTGCATCTCACATTTAACCTCAGAGTTCACAGCTCAGCCCGCTGTCTGTTCTTTACCTCTTGGTCTTGTTCATTGCAGCGCTCTCCTCCTCCGGTGGCGATCCGCTCGGGCATCTGAGCTACAGCTCCATGGTTGACCCCTACGCTCCCGCCTCCTCCTCCTTTTCCTCCTCCTGTTGTGTGTGTTTACAGGCGGGCGAGATGAGGGCCGCCTCACGCAGAGAAGTCATCCACGCCCGAGGAAACCGGCCCGTCGCTCCGTCTCTCGCTGCTGCCTATCGACCGCAAATCAGCAGCAGAGCAGTCCTGCTCATGTTGCCGCTTCCTGCAACAAATTAAAGTTTAGAGAAGGCGCCTGAAGCGAGCTTTTTGGGTGCAAGTGCAAGAGCTGGCAGGTTTCAAGCACTTATCCCCCTTCAACATAAACAAGTCAGCATCTTAGATGGAGGAACTGGCTCTGGCAGATAGGGGAACTTACTGCAGTTTCTGTTTGTGTGTAAAAGTGTGTGTGTTTGTGCGAGGGGGAGGGGTGAGCAGCAAATACAAGTGCAACACCAAGAGAGGAAGGAGGTGTAGAGGTGAGATAGTGATGAGCAATCATATGAGCCCCATCAGGAGGCTTTGCATGTCACACACTTTCTGCAACACTTAGGCAAGCAGCAGCAGATAACGGGGTATTTCAGCAACATCTGATGCAGATGCAAGGAAAAGCAAAACACAAAACGTTAGCCACTGAGAAATTCAGGACAATTTATTTTTAAAAAATTCACTAAAATCGCCAATTGGACAAATGTTTGGTGTCAAATCATAACCTACATATTGTGAATCTAATCAAATCAAATTGATGTTGTCTTAACTTTTTCTGGTGGATATTTTTCAAAATGGCCACCATGCTTGTAATATGTAACATCAGCAGAAGTTATTGGCAGTGGTGGGCAGAGCTAACCAAAACGCTAAGCTCTCAAACCACTAATTTGTGAGCTCAGATAATCTTCGCTCAGATAACGCTAAACCAATACAGACATAAGCAACTGGACGGCAGTCATTCTAAACACACAAAAAATTAGCAGAAGCTAATGCTAAGCTAATAAAAAATGAGTGGACGCTAACACAAAACTGCTAAACTGATGAAAAAATAGCAGGAGCTAATGCTAAACACACAAAGAAATGAGCAGAGGCTAAAGCTAATCTGACAACAAATCAGTGGAAGCTAACCCTAAAATCGTTTTAAAAAATTGCAGAAGCAAATGCTAAACCACTAAGCATATAAAAAAATGTAAAAAGAAATTGTGGAAGCTAGTGCTAAACTTACAGAAAGTGACAACCGCTAAACACAAATTTAGCATAAACTTTAAAAAATTAAGTTCTAAACTGATAAAAACAAAAAAAAAAACAGTTATGGAAGCTAATGTTAAAATGCTGAAACACAAAATATGTGTGGAAGCTAACGCTAAGCTAAACAAATATATGCTAGCATCAGTTGGTAAGTAACTAGTTACATTTACTTGAGTAACTTTTGGAAAAGAAAAGCTTTTAGAAATATTTCTACTCTTGAGTAAAATTTCTGGACTTTTTACCCATTGAATGAAAAATAAAGGTGTTTAAACCAAAACTTCATCAGACACAGACGCACACCTACTGTTTCTGTTAAAGTTTAAGTTTTTTTATTGAAAGAAACTGATTTGGAAAAAAATCTTTGCCTGATTTTGTCATTTTTTTGTTACTTATATAAATTATTGTCATTTTGGTTCTTAAAATACCAAAATTTCCACTTAACTTTGTATTTTGGTCTGTCTGATCTAATTTTTAAATAATTGATAATGTGATCAAATACGTTTTTACTCTTGAGTAATTTCTTGGCTACCTTTTGCTTTTAATTCAGTAAAAATAAGTTGAAGTACTGCTACTCTTACTTGAGATCCATTTTTGGGTATTCTGGTTAGCATAGGGGCGCCGGGAAACAGGGGGCGCCAAAACTAATTAATTATTAAACAGCTGTTAGTAGATTATATGTCCGCATACACGTCAGAAAGTATTTATCTTCTCCTCTATGCGCACTTGAGTGATTTTTACAGTAGTGATCTGAAAACTAGTTAGCATCCTGCTTCCTGAACATGTCCATCATCCTGATTTCATCCTTTTATCGAGTCGCTCCTGAGGGGAGCAGGAGATCGCACAGGGCGGGTAGTGTTTGGGCCGTGCAGCTGGACGGGGCAGACTCAAAGGAATCCTTGTTTTGTCACACCGGGAGGAAGAGCGGACCTAACAGGGGACGTTAATGTCTGCAGAGGTGGCTCCTTTTACCGCAGGAAGCTGCGAGGCGCAGGGTGCGTGATAAGGAATGCCAAAAGCTGACGGACATCATGCGGCTCCTGCGCACGACGCATCCAAAGTCTGTGCGTTTAGATTTGCTCAACAGATTACACGAAAGTATTACAGATTTAGAAACAAAAAAGAAAAAAAAACATGGTGTTTCCCGACACTTTAGTAAGATTACTGTAATGTGAGGCAATATTCCTTTAAAACAGGAAGAGCTAAGGTCACAAGAGATGATGAGACGTTTGACAAGAGAAAAAAGTCACTTCTCCACACTGCTGCAACCGAAGAGAGACTGAAATCTTCATCTCTTTGTGTAAAGCTCCTCATTTGTTCTGGTTTCACAAGTTGACTCGGTTTATTTTCATTAGCAGCAAATGCGGTTGAAGTTTTTATCACGCTTTCGTGGCTTCTTTAAGTTTTGACACATTCACGGATATCAATATCTATAATTGATTCCGAGGAACAACCACACGAACGTCATTGTTTTGAGATTGGGTGTAAAAATATCTGGGACGTTGTCGCCCCCCAGTGGCGGAGCGGTGAAATTGCAGCCGTGACTCGTGAGTCGGCAGAAAAGGCGATCCCAGCCGGTTTCCCCAGGACTCAAACTCCCAGAATTCAACACGGCCGGCTCCTCCTCTCGGCTCGTTGCGCCCCGGCGAGCTGCAGCTGTTGCAGCCCCGCCTCAGGCGTGTCTTTCTGCGGCTGCAGGTGGAGATGGAGAGCATATGGAGCCCGGAAAGGTAAGCGGGTTGGTGGGTTCCTGCTGCCCGGTGAGAGCGTGAGGGGCGAGCCGCCGACATGCGGAGCCGCTGCGCCGGTCCTCGGTGTGTCCAGACCCAGACAGGACCGCCGTCTAAGGCCCGAATGCTAGATGTTTACCTCCGGAGGCTTACCGGAGAGCTTATGAGCAAAGCAAGAGGACAGAGGGGCTGCAAAATAACAGATGAGAAGAATATCGATAATGGCTGAAAAATACCTCCGAGTATCGGTAGAAAAAACGGAGTAAATTTCAATCCAATTTAATGAAATACATTTTCTAGAAAAAAGGGATACTTGTGAGTTTGAAAAGTAAACAAGATTGCTTAAAAAATTGTAGAAAAAAATTGAACGTTTTTTGTTAGGAAAGTCAGAAATTTGCAAGAAAAAACTCCAAATGCAAAGTATAAATCTTAGAGTTTTATTTAGAAAACAAAGATTTTTTTTTTTAGTTTGAAAAGTAAAAAAACATTGCTAGAAAAAAAATCTCCAAAATTTTCTGGGGAAAAAAAGAGAAATGTCCTAGAGTTAGAAAAGTCGAAAATTTGATGGAGGGGGGAAGGGGGGGTAGATTTATATAAAATGTTTTCTAGAAAAAAGGGAAATCCCTGAGTTTGAAAAGTCAAACATTTGCACAAAAAAACTCTAAAATTTTCTAGAACATTTTTTTTAATTTTATGAGTTTGAAAAGTAAAAAAGTGGTAGAAAAAAACTTGAACATTAAAAAACAAATCTAGAAAAAAAACTGGAAAAAATTTAGATCAATCTCAGTTGTTCAGAAAAAAAAGGAAATGTCAGAATTTGAACAGTGAAACAGTTTTCTAGAAAAAAGACAGAAATTTTCTTGAAAAAAGTTTGAAATCCCTGAGTTTTCAAAGTCAAGAATTTGCTTTAAAAAATTGCTAAATTATTCTCTGAAATTCTTTGAAATTTCTAAATTTTTCAAACTCAAAAATTTTAATTTCAAAATTTCTTGGAAAATGTCGACATTTAAGTTTGAAAAGTTGAAAATTTTCTTGACAAAACTCAGAAAAATGTCAAAAGTCAAAGATTGTTGACATTTTTATTTTAAATGAATCATTAAATTTCTGAAAATGTTTAGACAGCGTTGCGCCTACCAACCGAGTAAAACTAATGAACATTTTAGTTGTTTTTAACGTTTAATATCAAGTCATTGCAGTTTGGCTGGTTGGTTTCTTTGGTTCTGATCCAGACAGCAGAGATCAGAAACCCGATCGGATCAGATTGGGTTTTTAATCCAACAGATTTCAGCTTGATTAAAACTTTGAACTTTCTTAAAAACTATTGATCAACGTTTAAACCTGAAAATGTTTCAGTGGATGACGTAAAACTTTTGCTTTAAACCAGAAAATATGTTGGAAGAGAAATTAGAAGAGGAAAATTATATTTGGTCGTTTTAAATTTGCAGAGCGGAAAGCGGCCATCTTGGAAGCAGCTACTGTTCACCTCATTAATCCTGCAGTTTGGAAACACACCCATCGTTTGTCCCCTTGAACTGGACTTATGATGAACAGAACTGCTGGAGTTCATTTAAACTGGTGGAACTAAACTGGTAGAGCCAATTTAAACTGGTCAGTTTCATGAACTGAACCCAGATTTTAAACAGCTGACACATTTGAGATGCTGGAAACCCTCCCTCCCTCCTTCCTCCTTCCTTCCTGGTTCTTTTGGGTTCCTGGTTCTGTCTTGGTTCTGGTTCTGGTCCATCTCTCTCGGCGTTTGTTCTCTCTAAAGCCGAGTCTTCGCTCCTCTTTCCTTTTATAGCCTTCAGGAAGGAGGGGCGGCGGTGTGTGTGTGTGTGTGTGGGAGTTGCCCACTTCTGCAGACATGGCAACCCGCTTAACCGGGCCGGACCGACCCGGGATGGGATGGAGGAGTCCACCAGGTTCCTAACCCCTCCTCCTCTTCCTCCTCCTCTGATGAAGAGCCTCCGCCTGCTGTCAGTCTCTCTCACATCGCGGAGAGAGCAGAGGACTCCGGCCGTCCTCCAGCACACACACACACACACACACACACACAGCGAAGAGCGAGGAAGAGGAGGGGGGCGGACGGATCCGAAACCCGGCTGCCGGGAGAAATAAGACGGGATTTTTTTCTGTTTCCTCCTGAGGAGCTGAGAGGAAGAGGAAGATGGCAGAAGGAGGAGAGGGAGAAGAGGAGATTCAGTTCCTGCGAACGGTGAGACGAAACATTTAATTTCCCCAAATCAGCGATTTAATTTATCCTCCATTTATGATGCTGCAGATTCGCTCTGCGTTCTCGGCACGGAGAGTTTTTACAGCCGAGCTGAAGAATCAGGTCCAGTTATCCAGTTACATCTGGATAAAAAAATAAAATATTTTTAAGATCAATCTCAGAAAATTTCTAGAAGAAACAAGGAAGCTTCTGAATGTGAAAAGTCAAAAATTTACTAGAAGGAACTTTAAGATTATTCTAAAAGATTTTCAAAAAAAAAAATGTTGAAATTTCTGAGCCGGAAAAGTTGAAAATTTTCTTGGGAAAAAATTATGTATTTAATTAAAAAAAAAAAAAAAAAAAAACTTGGAAATTTCTGAGTTTAAAAAGTTGAAATTTGTTTTAAAAAGTCTAAGAAATTTTTAGATTAATCTAAAAAAGAATTCTAGAAAAAAGTAAAGAAAATTCAGAAATTTTCTAGGAAAGCTTTGGAAATTATTTAATGTTAAAAGTTGAAAATTTGGTTAGAAAAAAAACAGAATTTTTTAGAAAAATCTCAGAAATGAGAAAGGTTAAAATATCAAAATTTTTTGATGTTTGACAATTTTTGAGTCTTTTATACTCAGAAATAAAAACAAATTATAAAAAAGTTCTGTTTTAATCTCAAAATTTCTTAGATTAATTCCAAACTTTTCTCCATGTTTTAAGAAAATGTCTGACCTCTATCTTAAAATTGAGTTATTTTTCTACCATTTTTTTACTTTTCAAACTCAGTAATTTCTTGTTTCTCTCAAACATTTCTGAGATTATTCTCAAAATTTCTGAGGTTTTGCAGCAAATTTTTGCCTTTTGAAATCTGATAAATTCTGAGTAATTTGTTGAAAATGGGTTCTTTTTAATCCATGAAGGCTGTCGTTTGAGCAGATATCTGACCTGCTTTGTTCTCTTTTAACTTCCTGGGTCTCATCTCTATCCTCGTTCACTTCATCTTGTTCTTCACCTCCAAATGTTTGGTTTGTTTCTCTAGAATCACTTCCAGAATATTCCTGACAGTTGGATTTGAGCAGTTAGACAGACAGCGGCCGGTGCATCTGTTAGCATCGTTATCTATTTATATCAGAGGAAAGTGGAGCTTGTCGGAGGGGCGAGAAGCAACGAGCTGCCCAGCAGTCTGCAGGGAGCAGCTGCCCTGAAGCGGCGCGTCTTTTTGTTGAGGTGTCGCTTCACGGCGGAGAGGGGGAATCCCCGAAAATATCTGAAACAGCTGGGCTGCTGCGGAGGCTTTCTGTGGCTGGAAGGGTGCAGGACGAAAACACGCAATTAATTGTAATTTATCAATAATTAGAAAAACATTTGGGATGCATTAAGCGCTGTTTAGTCCGCTTTTATCAAACTCTAGTTTGTTTGGAGATGCGGACCAAAAGACGAACTATGATCCGCCTGAAAACCGAGATCGCTCCAAAAGCAGGAAGCGGACTACAGCGCAAGGCATTCTGGGTAAATGCAACAAAAACAAATGCGGCAGTTTGGCGTTAGCGGTAGAAATGTTGTCTTTTACTAAAGACAACAGAGAAATCCTACTACCTGATGCTACTCCATTTCTGTTTACAGCATAAATAACAATTTTGTCTTGTTTTTATTTGACATCTGGTCATTAAAGTAATACAGATCCTGTACTTAAAGGGCCAGTAGTATGTAAAATCGACTCTTTTTAAAAAAACGTTATTACCTCATTAATAACACACCTGGAGTGTTGATTTGATCCGGTTATATATGTTTGAGATATCCTTTAATCGCCATGGGAACCAGTCAGCTGGACAAAACGCCTCGTTGAATTTAGCCCCGCCTCCGAGGACGAAGCTCCTCCCCCTCTCAGCTCCTTCAGACTAGCCTGCAGCGATTAGCAAACACCTGGTGGAGCTGATCATCTGCTGAGCTCAAAAGAGGAGCTACTTCTCAGAGCAACGCTGGAAAAAAGTTTTTAAAGGGTTAAAAGAGGAGCCATGTTGTGATCACTTCCTGAAGGCAGGGCTTCAGAAGGTTTCTTCTTAAAGAGACAGAAACTCAATTTCAAACCAGGAAATAAAATTTCTTTTAAGTCATATTTGATAAATGTAGCATCATTATAACAAATGTAGCATATTTACTTAATTATGCTGTAAAACGTCAGAATACAGGCACTTCTGCCCCTTTAAATCAGGCTTGATGAAGTGTCTGTGGGGACCGAGCTGGACTTGGTGGACAGAATGCAGATCCAGCTCTTTCTGTTTATACTGGGACCAGCTAGCTTGTAAAACTATCCCTGACACCCCAGTTTAACTCCACACTCGTCCAGGCGCAGGGCGAGCTGCTCCTCTCCTTGTCTGGAAACCGTGTGAACTCCATGCATCGAGACGCCTTCAGGCCTGCAACGTTCTTACTGCCAGGCAGCAGCGCTAACCACTGCTAGCCAAAACCAAAATGATGCTTTTCAAGGCTATAATCTAATAGATCTGTCAGATTTGTACTGGTATAACTGGGCTCTATTGTAGTGACGTAAATAAATTACTTTATCTGTTTTTTATTCCTTTACTTTTCTTTTCCCTTAGTGGAAATCTGCCTGAAAGCTGGATTAACATTTCCTGTTTCTTCTGCTGCTGTTTGTTTGCAGATGTTTAGAGTAAAGCTTTGTTTTTAAAGACATATTTTACCAACTTGCTGACTCATCGTGAATCATGATGCAGATCTGAGTCAATTCAAACTGACATTTTCAACAATTATTTTACTTTTCTGCAGTTAAATAAATGTTCAGGGCTGAAATGATGAGATTAATCTACTAACTTTTAATTTAGTGATCAAATAATCACTAACTGGAGCATAGAGACTTAAAAAGGCAACATAATCAGAGCAGAAATTGAGCCTAAACTGAACAAAAAATATATACATTTTGGATTTGTGATAACATTTTCTCTTTTTCTATAAATATATTTTCACCAGAACTCCTGTAGTTGTAGTTTTAGCTTCACCTGTTTCAAATTCCTTAAAAAAATCTCATATTAATCACCTTTTGCTATTAAATAATGACTTGATTAATCAAATAATAAACTACAAGTTATGTGAAGTATTTTTTTAACTGCAGATGCATCGTTTGCAACAAATGATATAAATAAAAATAAATTGGAAATAAAAAAATTATTTTATTTTTTTACATTTTTAAATGTATTTTTAATATTATACAAAAAGGTTTAAGTGATTAAATAAAAACTTGCAGAATGTGCCAGATCTTTTTTATTTGTCAGAATAATCAATTACTAAAATAATCATCAGCTGCAGCGCTACGTTTGATTAGACGTATTGATAAAAAATCAGAGAAATTATTAGAGTTTATAAATACGTCACTCTGGAAGAGAAGTTGAGCTAATTATTGTAAACTGATGTATTAAATCTTAGCAAAGTCACATTTATACGGAGGGCTGATCCTGCCAAAATTGGCCATAAATATAGAAATGAATAAATGACTTGATAAAGATGTTAATGTGCCAAATATTGCATAAAAAACTTTCACAATTTATTTGATTGATCAGTGTGACATAAATTAATATTTATCATTTTCATCAATTTAACTTTATCACTAATATTTAATTCTTCTTTTTATTATCAACTGTATTGTTTTATTATTTTCATTTTTGAGTTTTGGACACAAACTACTTTATCAAGATTTATTGTTAATGGCTACAAAAGAGTGAAAATAAAAATGTGAAGTTAATTTAAAAAAATTGTGCACAGTTTTAAAACTTAATAAAAAATCAAATAGAAATTCATTTTATTGGGGATATTCTGATACAACAGCACCAATCAAAATACATATATCCACACAAAATAATAAAATAGAATATACATATAAACAGAGTAAATAACATGCGGTATAGCAGTGGTGCCCAAAGTCGGTCCTGGAGGGCCAGCATCCTGCATGTTTTAGTTCTCTCCCTGGTTTAACGCACCTGGATCCAATGATGGCTTGTTAGAGGCCCAAGAAGAACACTGACATGCTGAAAAGGTTGTTACTATCACCAGGGAGAGAACTAAAACGTGCAGGATGCCGGCCCTCCAGGACCGATTTGGTAAAATTTCAATATAAATACTCTGCTGTTTTCAAAAATATTGTATTTTGATCTAAATAGGGTAATTTAAAAGAATTGTACAAAATGTGCATGAGTATATGAGCACTAAAAACAAACTATTTACAATAAGTGAATTGTAAGCATTTGTCTTTAAAATGTTTTTTTAGGTGATTGAATCATCAAATTGGTGCAAAGTTCAGTTTTTCAGTGTTGCAGGAGCTTCTTTAGACGCTTATATTAGCATCTAAATATGAGTCGAGAGAAGAGGCTCTGTCGTCCGTTGTTGTTTGTGGATGTAGCTTGTGCGTCAGATTTATGGGCGTACCAGAAACGAGTGAACACAAAGGTTCCACCTGGAACTTTTATAATAAATGTGATTAATTACGCTCACATTTTTAATGCGTTAAAATCTCTGTAATTAATCAAAATTAACTCCTTAAAATCCAGGTGCTGGTTTTAAGATGTGTGTAAATAAAATAAACTTTTCCTGCAGCTTCACACTCCTCTCCTGTAAACAGTGAGCTGTTTTTATTAGCTCTGTTCTCCTAAAATAGTCAAGGGCTGTGACTCACAGAAACACAAGTGTGTCCTCCACATGTTGAGCAGGATTTCTATGCACATTTCTCCACCAACAGCCTGACTTTTCACTGCTCTGCTGTGTCACTTCTTTACATTTGCCGTGTAAATCACGCCGGTGAGTGAGTTTAAGGGGACATTCGAGCTGCAGCCCATAACAGCAGAGTCTTTTTTTAGCTAGCCACTATAACTGCACTCGATCTGGAGGGAAAAACCAGAGGAGTTGATGACCTACTTGTCGGCGTCCTTTGGGAAACGTGGTGTGCGCGTACATAGCGATGTGTTTCTGTGGCAAATTAACGTGATCAATACCGGGCAGCTAATTCCTACTGAGCCCTGTTGCTAGCTTAGCAGTGATGATATTACAGGAGTCACACAATACACTAAACATTTGAAGACAAGTGTTTTATTATTAGTGGATAAATTTTTATTTGCCATACCAATGAGGGTTCAGCTACCAAAAAACCAAACTAATGGAAAAACCTGTCCCCCTCCTCAAAACTGGGGGCGCTGTTCCAAGAACTACTGAAGGAAACGACATGAGAACCTCAAAGAAGACACTGAGCGTAAAATGTAAATAAAAATGGAATAGCGTCAGATTCCATTTGGTTTGGGTAAAAGACCACAAACCATTTTCAGCGCTAGTGCTAGTTAGCATGTTTGTTTTGGTTATATTTACCCAGAATGCCCTGCGCTGTAGTCCACTTCCTGCTTTTGGAGCGTTCACAAACGCATTCGAACTGCACCAGAGTTCATCTCCACCAAACCGAGATCGAGGTTTGTAGGAGGTTAGCTTTCTTGGTTCGAATCAGTTGTAAACAAACCAGACTTTCTAATTAAACGAGCTAGAGTTCAGTTAAAGCGAACTAACCAGGGCATGGCACTAAGTATGGAGCTCTTTTCTACCAAAACTGTCACCATTTTACCAAAGTTGAAGATGTCACCTCCATGTTGAAACCAAACGTCGCCCAATGTTGCCATGTGGAGGAAGGAGTTGTTGCATTTCTCTTTTTCTGTAACACCAGAACTAAAATTAGCAGAAAACTCAAACAGTGTCGACGGTTTTATTATTATTTATAGTCGGAGGTTTTGGTTTGTCATGATGTCAGATGATGGCGAAGGTTAAAGTACGCAGACGGACGTAAAGCATTGGCTTTAGAAGTGCTGATCCGAGGAGATGAACACATCCGGATCGGGTCAGGAACGCAGATCTGCTGCAGCTGTTAGTCTGCCTGAAGTTTACACAATAAACAGGTGTTCAGCACACTTTGTGCATGTGTGTGAGAAGAGCAGTTAAAATGACCTAGCTGTTATGTTGTGTGTGATCTTTAAGGCTGCAGCTGTTGAATCCTGCAGTAATCTGTTATTCTTTTCCAGTTTTATCTCTATTAATTCAATAATTAGTCGAGTAACTAGAGATCCGTCTGGCTTTATCCCTTATTTAGACCCGACTTTCCACAGCTAAACTTAGACTGGGTGACGTTCCTTCTTCAAATGTAACAAAAATTGGTGCTGCTACCATTTTAAAGATATTATTAAATGTTCCCAGAGGTCAGGAAAGGTCAGCTAACCCCCCCAGTTCCTTCAAATTAGGCAGAGTTGGTGTCAGTCAAGCTAAAACTGCCTTCCGATCAGTTTTGGGTTGAACGTATCTGGCAGAAAGTTTTTTGTTTTTTATCTTAAATGCAAAATGTATTTATTTTTTTAGATAAAGTTTCTCCTTAATTACTGCTGGGAACAAAATGTTTTATTAACAAATGGCCTTTTTTGAAGATCAATAGTTAAATTAGTTGACAATTACTTTAATAATTGATTAATTATGATTAGTACAATTAATCGTTTCAACCCTGGTTAGGAGAAGGCTTTTAGGCCGTTGCACGGTAGGAACAAACATTTGTGCAGCAAAAATTTGTTTGTGCTTCTGTCATTTTAAAGATATTAATAAATGTTTTCAGAGGTCATGAAAGGTCAACTAAGCCCCCATTTTCTTCAAATCAGACAAAATTTTCAACATTCAACTCGACTGCGTTTGTTCAGCAAAATGTTTTGTTTGTGCTGCCTTTGCTTTGAAGATATTACAGGAAGTTAAAGGTCAAAAGGTCAACCAGCCCTCCCATATTACCCGAATCTAACAGAATTGGTGTCAGATCTACAGCAAAGGTTTTGTTTGTGCTTCTGTCATTTTAAACATTTTAATAAAAAAAAGTCTCCAGAGGTCGTCATCAATACCTTCAAAGCAAAAGCAGCACAAACACATTTTCTGCTGCACAAATGTAGCCGAGTTGATTGACACCAGATTTGTCTTGATTCTGTAAATGTGACGGGGGTTGGTTGAGCTCTGATGACCTCTAGAAACTTTGATTTGTATTTTTAAAATGTTAGGGGCACAAATCAAACTTTTTCTGCACAAACGCAGCACAAACAATTGACACCAATTCTGTTAGATTTTGGCAATCTGGTTGACCTTTAAACTTTCATTAATATTTTCAAATAAAAAGCAGCACAGCACTGTTCACAACAACTAAGTTTATTATATTATGTTATATATAATTTTTTTTAACAAATAGGTTTATTACATTGTATTTTTTTGCTTTAAAAACAATTGGAAAGTAAAAAACATTTTTCTATTTGTTCTGCTGTATTTATCTTGCAAAATTTGTGTGAAAAGCTAATTTATTTGAGGAAAACAAATAAAAAGTAAATACATTAGAATGTACATGTGACTCATTTCAGCATATTTGTAGATATTTGTACGTTTTCCCCTTTAATTCTGCTGCTGGAATCAGTCGGGATGTTTCAGCTTCATGTTTCTGCTTCAGCCTTTCATGAGGGACTAAGTTTTTATTACAAGAAGTAATAAAACTGTCCTAAACTGTAATGTGTACACTATGTTTTGTGTGTTGCATGTCATTTAATAAAATCTTGGTTTCTGTTGAGATAAATCCAGAAACTGCTAACAGGCTACATATTTTTTAGCATAAAGTTGTGTCGCTAATGGTGGTAGCATGTTGGAGCATCTCTGATGTTATTTTTCTTTTTTGGTTGACATGTTGAATATTTGGACGGTTATTGCCTCTGATTTCTGGATTCTGTGTGGCTAGAAGGATTTTTTTTAATCTCCTTTTTGCTTTTAGACAGTTGTTACATGCATAACCGTGGCAACAAGTTAGTATTTCAAAACCTCACGTAATATCTGGACTACGACCCCAAAATCCCAGAGCTGTTGAAAAGGTTTCAGAGCAGAGAGAGAAGGAAGAAGTTCAGATCATTTCTTCCATCGATCAGATCGAGATTTAAAGAGGAGCGGCAAAAGCAAAGGAGGTGGATTAGCACCTGGGTGTCATCCAGGACAGATTACTGCTGAATATAATCAGCAGTACAGGCGCAGAGAACAGGCGCAACAACGGAGAAACTTTAATGCTAACACAATGCTAACTTTTCCAAAGGTCAACTTTTATTTTCACAATAGACCAAATTTAGTTTTAATTATTTAAAAGAATAATAAAAGCATGTATAAGCCTGTTGCTTTGACAAATTAATTGCTTGATAAATTAAAAGGATCTCCATAATTTCCATTCTGATGATTAATATTTTTATTCATGGTTTCGGTTTTTGTGTTTTATTTTGGATATTTAAGTTATCTTCCTATTCCAGTGTTAATTTTTATTTAAAAATTAAAGTTTATTCATCTCTGAGAGGACAAAACATGCATTATAATCCCATTATCGACACATTATTTGAAAATAGTCTCCAAATAACAATATTATTACCCAGCAAATTATTTATTGTGACAGAACCAAATATGTGTGTTTTTGTTCTTAAACGGTGTCTTTGTTTTCATGCGAGTTGAAATAAATCCCTTTTATCTTTTGCTCCTAACTGGAGCCTTCAGGTCAGCAGACTGCTTTGAATCTTTTTTAAAGAACTGGATTAACGCCAGCTGGAATGATTTATTTATGCCTGGACTTTGCTTTGCTTTGCTGCAGTCTGCTCACATCGCCGCCTTTTAAAGGGCAAGCGGTTGTTTAATCTTTGATGTTTGGCAGTTTGTAGCACAGGCGAAGGCAACGCTCAATACAACCTTAAATTTTAGTGAAAATTTATGCTATTAAAATTAATTATTCATGATTTTGTTCTGATTCAAAGGAAGGTTTTGTAAAAACTTTGACAGAGGTATATTTTTTAGCCACAAGTTTAATGATTTTTTTCCTCCTTTTGGTGGATATTTTCTTTACCAGCTTGTTGTCCTAATTTTCTCAGTGACGTGAGCGACTCTCTGTTAGCTGCTCTTCATCATCTGAGACCTCGGAGCATCCGCTGGTCAGCAGAAGGAGGAAACGTGATAGTGACAGGTGCAGGCGGCTAAAATAGGAGCAGAAGAAGAAGAAGGGGGAGCGGCGTGTGAGAAAAAGAGGCGACAGAGAGATAATAAGATAATATCGCATGAGAAGAAGAATCTGCAACAAAAGCAGAGGCTTTAAAATTAAATGTTGCAGAGTTGTAGAGTTGGGTGATTTATCTTCTGTGCATCTAAAATTAGATTTTTATTTTACTTTATTATTTAAAGTTTTTACAGACACAACTTGTTCCTGCTGGTAGATCTTTAAATGGAGGCACTGAAACACTTTCTGCCTCATTTTTCAGTTCTAAATATCAGAGTTGGGTAGTAACTGGTTACATTTACTCAATTACATAAACTATGGATAATATCAGAAATGTTCTAGAGTTTGATAAGTCAAAAATTTTAAAAATTCAGAAATTGAGATTAATCTAAAAACTTTTCAACTCCCCCCAACCCCTGAGAAAAACGTGAATTTCTCAGCTTGAAAAGCTGAGAAAGAAATTGAAAATTTGCACACGCACACACACACACACAAATAAAAAAAGATATTTCTGAATTCAAAAGTTGATAAATTGAAACTTTTCAAACTCAAATTGCTAAAAGTCAAAAGCACTTCACTTGGAAACTGAAATTAGTTTTTGTTTCTATAACATTTTTCCAATTCATCTCAATTTTTCAGTTTTTAAACACATTTTTGACTTTTCAAACTCCGTAATTTGTCCAAAAAAAAAAAATCATGAAAATTTGAGTTTTTAAAAGTTTACAATTTTTTGATTTTTCACAAATAAAACAACTCAGAAATTTCCACCTTTTTGTAGAGAATTTCTGCAATTAATCTCAAAATATTAATTGAGATGTGCAGAAATGTTAACTTTTTTCCTATCTACAATAGGCCTGTTACATAGTCATATAAATATCAGGGGTGCGAACCGTTCCTAAACACCTGGGTCAGCCTGAAACACTGCCTGGGAATCCGCTCCGTTCATCCGACCTTTGTGATTTCTGCTCGATTCGCTCATTAAGCCTCGCTGACGGCAGCCGCCCCGATCCATCGATTAACTTTCTGCCGGCGTAAGAAGAGTCGGAACCAGCACATCGCTCTGCATGTGGGTGGAGGAGAGGAACTGTTCAAGGAGGCAGAATCGTGACGGGGATTCCCTCCTGACGGACGCAGCTGTAAAATCAGCGGTTTCCCGCCGTGTTTCCCCCTCAGTGTGACGTCACAGGCCTCAGAGAGGGGAAATCCTCCACTGCAGCGTCTGCTTTTCTCCAAAACGCAGACTGTGCACCACATAATGAAAAGAGATTTTACTTTATTACCTAAATCTGAACAAGGAAAATATTTTTAACCTGGATTTACTTACAGATACATCTCAAAATATTAGAGTTAAATATTTCTTGCCAGTTGTGTCATAAAGTAATTTGGATTTTTCATGATTGTGTAAAAATGTTTTTTTAAAAAAAAAAAAAAAAAAATCAAAAAATTGATGTTTTAATCACAAATATCAGGATTTTCAAAAGTATTTACTAAGCTTGTCACAATAATTTTTGCTGGATGATAAATTGTTCCATAAGTTAAGGTAAACAATAATATTGTCGTTTTGAGACCATTTTACTTAATATAATGGTAAGAACATATTCTCAAAATAAATAAGCCTCAAATTCTAATGAACATTTAACTGTCCCAATATTATTTGAATGCTATTTGCTTAAATATTTAAATATCCAAAACAAATAAAGCAGCAACTGGTGATTCTTGAGAAGAGGTCAAAATATGTCTGCTGGATAAAGCACAGAAATTGAATAAAATATACAAAAAATATAATTTCTTAAAATATTTCTTTATTTTATGCAGTAGGTGGATGGTGTCTGTGTCCTGGAGCAGAACTGTATATATTATAATAGTTTAAAACCATTAATGGAATACGAAAATTATTATTCAAATAATTATTTAAATGTCAATGAATTGAATTTTAATTATTTTTATATATCTTCCAACTCGTCAGACATAAAAAGAGCATAAAAAAATCAGGCATTATTAGGGGGCATCAGAAATCCTGAGGACCCCACGACCTTTATCTTCCTTTGCTATGAGGCTAGGTAGCTCTGGTAAGCTAATGTTGTTCTTTAGCTTGTTCTTCCGTTTTATTCCTAAGTTGTTCATCACAACCATATTGTGTCAACACCATAACTGACAATTAACAAAATTTGATGAAATTTGATTAAATAAATGCTTAATTTTTGGTATATTGTAAGGATTTCAAGGAACCGATGAGCTACAAGATGGCCGCCTTCAGAATAACGTCATATAAATGGAGGTAGTTTGGCATTTTGTCAACCGTCAGTTTTTAACAGATAGTGTTCACAAAACTCACGTAAGAGTGAAGTTACTTTATTTTTAATGTATTATGGCATATCTTCACATGCATCAGGTATTGCTGTTTATTTTCAGAAACATAGTTTTATGGACGTGGAAGAGGGGAAAGAAATAAAAATATCAAGGAAAGAAAAGAGGCGTGTTGTATGCTATACAACATTTAAGCATTTATTTAAACGTAGTTGAGTGCAGTGTTTTCTTTTTATTCAATAGTTCGTCACCTGCGTCAGTCCTGTGTCAGGATGGACTTTATGTTGTTTCTTGTTTTCAATATTTTGTTTCTTGAGAAGCATTTGTCTGTAAAAGCATCTGTAATAGTTTCATTAAAAATAATCATATTTACTTTTGTCTGATGGTGTTGACAAAGTTCTGGGTAAGGTCTATTAAAAATGTAATTTTCAAAAAATGTTGCAAATGGGAGGCTGCACCTTAGCATCTTTACATTTCCAAATCAGTATTTGTCATATTTGAGTATGGTACATAAGGTTGAGGAAATTGTAACCCATTTTGTCCTATATCTGAAGAATCTCAAATTTACTCTGTTACTGCCCACTTCTGCAAATATTATTAATATATTATATTAATATAATATTAAGTCTTTTTTTCTGATTCTGTTCTCAGACAGTAAATTAGGCTTCAGTTACTCTGCTGTATTAAAACTGGCACTGTGTCATCATCTTCCAGGCCAACTAACAACATCTGTGCTGTGATTTTTCATTCAGCTTAAAGTTTGCAGATTTTTAAACACCATTTATGAAAGCTTTCATGAGTAGGAGAACATGGGATGATTGAATGAACTTATATAGCGCTTTATCCAATCATTTTTGACCACTCAAAGCACTTTACACTAGAGTCACATTCACCCGTACGCAGCAGCTCGGTAGGCAATTTGGGGTTAAATGCCTTGCCCAGGGGCACATCAACATGTGGCAGGAGGAAGCTGGAATCGAACCTACAACCTTCTGATTACAAGACGACTACTCTATCCATAGAGCCACAGTTGCCCCGAATGAGGATTTTGTCGCGCCTGTTTGCCCCCTCCATGTTTTTTTGGGCATCATTCCCACTTGTCTGCGCGGTCAAACATGGTTACACAAAGGTGTCTATTTCAAAAGGCTGTAAATCCTCGGCTCTTTAATTGCCCCCATGTAGACTGACTGGTGTGTTTGTCTGAGTCTGTGCCACATTGTCCCTTCCTCTACCTTTGACCCCGACTAACACATAGCTACAATCTTTTAGCTGCTGAGAGATAGCAGGGTTTGTTTGCTAACACACACTAGCATGTTGACCAGATTTTGAATGCGTTTCATCAGACAACTTAAATATGAAAGTTCAGTTAGTAGATCTGAACTTAGACTTTTACTCAACAGTTTGTACTTGTTTTTGTTTCCATCAGAGGTGAATAAAATGAAAATAACGACTAGACAGGTTATGTGTTTGAATAGATTTTAATATTTTGAACCTGATGTGATTCTCTTTAGCTTTTTCTTTTGCCTGATTTTGACATTTTTTTCTTACATATATGAATTACATTTTGGTCCTTTAAAATACCAAAATTTCCACTTAGATTTATATTTTGGCCCATCTAATGATGTAATTTTTAAATATGAAATGATTGATAATTTGATCAGTTACTCAGTACTTGAGCATTACTTTTTTATCAAATACTTTTTACTCTTACTTTTTATTTCTTGAACAGCTATTTTTTACTTTTACTTGAGTATAATTTTTGAGTGCTGTAGCCATCTCTGCCACTGACTTATGTAAACAATTCAAACCAAAACGTTTCTCCTGTCCCCCAGCTTCCCTTCTTGACGTTTCGTAGAATCATTTCTGTTTTCTCGGCTCCTGTATGCTTTTAGCAGCTCTTGATTTGACCGTTGAGCGCCGTAGCTCATGTCTGCAGTGAAACGGAGAGGACACATTGCTCCAGTTTGTGAAGTGCATAGCAGGAAATGCGAGGACAGGACCAAGGAGACGTTTCTAGGCTGAGAGGAGATAGATGATAGCCCTTTCAAAGGAAGAGGACGCTCTTCAGCCAAATAACCTCCAGAGGCCTTTAGGCTGAAAAGGAGAAGCAGATATTATGAGGTCACTGATGGGCATTAAGTTGTATTAACCTGTTATGAGCTGCAAACAGCTTTGTCTGCCTGTGGATTTAACTTTAAAGGGGAGCTATTGTGCAGAATTCACATTTTTGTTCTTCACTTTGCATCTTTACTGCTTCTAAAAACAGGTCAAGCGCTGAAAAACAAAGAAACACTCAGTCCTTTTTTGGCAATAAGCTGAAAACAAGCCGCTTCAAATCCTCCCAATTGTTAAGTCAGATGCAACTGTGTGGTTACCTAACAACCCCAGCCAAGTCCAGCCCTGTCACCTAGCAACCAAAGCAGTGCTCCAGCAGGTTTGGCCAGCTGGTTTTATGGCTGTGCAATGGCTGCTGGAAAAGACAAGTGTTTTGTTGTTGACTTCCCATCCAGGTTGTAATTGGTTGTGCAGGAGGCTCCTCTTCTGCTTTTCTAAGGTTGTACGGTTGTAAAATTACTAGGGCTAAGATGATTAATTGTGATTAATCATGATTAACTGATTATTGAAATAACAGTCAACTAATTTAGTAATTGATTAATTGCTAACTAGAGTTTGCGGAATCAAAAAAGATCATTTGGGGGAAAAAGGGGGACGTATTGAGAGCAGTAAATAAATATGTTTTAGCCAAAACTCTTGAAGTGTAAGAGAGGATGATTCGATAAAAGGGGAAAAAGTCTTGACTTGGTCCAGGAGTGTTTAGCCGTTTAGCCAGAGAGGAACAGTAGGGTGATGCTTCCACTTTGATGAGGGTTAGCAGCTGAGAATGCTGCCTGTCAGGTGTTGGTTTCTCACAGGACGGGTGTTTATTGCTGTCTGTGGCATCTCCAGGGATTGACAAGGGAAACAATTACACACTGTCAGTATTAGTGTTTGAGCTGCTGGCGTCTCCTGTGGCTTACAGCAGCGGCGTCCTGTGTGTTTCAGTTCTCTTGCTGGTGGTATTTGGTTCAGGTGTGAACCAGAGATCTGAAACATAAAGTATGCCGGACATTGAAAACTGACTTTGGACACTTCAGTCTTCTGAACAAACCAGTTGAAGTTTATCAGCTGCTTTATCCTCTCTAAATGCCGCTCGCAGTTTCAGATATGTTACTGATTTCTTTTTCTTCATCTGTTTTTCTGCAATAATTTACTGTATAGTTCCCGTCTTTTTCAATGTTTAATACAAATCCACATTTTGTAACATGTTTTGAAAATGTGACTCAATTGCATATCCAAGTCTTAATTCTAAACTTCGTTTAGGTGTTTTCTGTTATTTTCTTACCAAGTATTATTTGTCTAATTTCTAGTGTAAATATCTTAATACACTTGAAATAACACAAAAGTAATTTTTCAGCAAGACATGTAATCTTGTCTTAATTAAATCATTTCTTAATATTGATGAAAATGACTAATTACACTGGCATTTAAATGTACTTTTAACAAGGCATTCTTCCCATGTTATAAGTGAAATAATCTCACAGTGGAACTAAAACTGGGTTGCTAGGTTACGGGCTGGGCTTGGCTGGGGTTGCTAGGTAACGGCGGAGTAGAACATTGTACCAGTGGAACTAGAAATTTTTCGTCAATGTTAAGGAATTATTGACTTAAAACTAACTTCTATATCTTGCTGACAAGCCAATTTTAAGTTAATTTTGTCTTATTTCAATTGTACTGAGATATTTGCAGTAGAAACTAGACAAAAAACTTTGGTAAGATTTGGTGTTTTTGCAGTTTATGCTGCTATTACACCTGAATTTTACCTCCATGATCAACATTTTTAAGGCGGGGAAGTATTATGGAAAATAATTAATTTTAAAACTTTATATAATTTTATATGTAACTGAGTCCATCATGCATGTTACTTCTCAGTCCAACAGTAAGAACGGTTGTAAACAGCATAATGAGGAGTATTGTTGGGATCCTGAAGGCGGAGATTTGAAAAGAACAGGAGCTTCTTAAAGAGACACAGGGGGTTAATGCTCTTTGGGAATCCCTGGTCCAGAGGACCGTATGAAAAGCTTTGGTGGGCCAGATTTGGCCCCCTGGCCTTGAGTTTGACACCCCTCATATAGAGCGAAGAAAGGCACTAAATAAACGTGTTTTTGTGCAGGATGACCAGGTGGTTCTGCAGTGCACCGCCTCCGTTCTGAAGGAGCAGCAGATCAAACTCTGTCTTTCCTGTGAGGGCTTCGGGAACCGACTCTGCTTCCTGGAAACCACGTCCAACGCTCAGGTAACTTCCTGCACTCTGCTGCTGCTCTTAACCTCTTCCTGGTCACCTGTGGTTCACCTGTGGCTCTTCCTCTGCAGAATGTTCCCCCGGATCTGGCCATATGCACGTTCATCCTGGAGCAGTCACTCTCGGTCCGAGCGCTGGTGGAGATGCTGGCCAACACAGTGGAGATGACCGAGGTATCTTAAAGCTGCAGGATGTAACCTTTATAAAAAAGATAATCTTGAGTCATCAAAAATTATATTAAAGTAATAGTATCACTACTTTAATATATTTTTACTAAGGTAAAAGTATAAAGTAGCTGTACAAGAAATAGACCCTTTTCACATGACGTCACATAACCTCCGTTTTGGCTCGAAGCTGTGTA
>NW_015113682.1:142379-217617 GCF_001443285.1 Poecilia latipinna | reverse complement strand
AATCTAAGAAATGCATTGAACATAAATTTAAATCTTCAGAAAATTTGATTAATCGACCCAACTTCCATCTCTTCCTTCATGTTTCTTTTGGACACCAAATCATCAGCATCAGTTACTATAAATGCATAGAAAATAATCCAACCAGCCCCATAAAAGAAACACAGTCTGGTTGTAAGTAATGACCTAAGACTTTTGCACAGCTCCATGCTAACAAACCTGAACAGCCGTTACAAAGTCAGACCAGGACGTGTAATAACAGCCACGAAGCGAGGCGCTCTCCTGTGGCGAGCTGTTAAAGGTTTGCTGCTTGGTTGCGGTTTCACGCTGAGGAAGATGAGCAGGTAGAGACGGCGCTGAGGAAGGGCGCGGCGCGGCCAGACTAACTGGGACGTGTCGCTACCTGCTGCACCTCGTTAGCCTCACCTGTGACTGCTGCCTTCACCTGCTCAGCTCTAACACAACGCCACCTCTTTACTGGGTTCCCACAGGAAAATTCAGACATTTTCCAAGAACTTTCAAGGTCATTTTCAAATTTTTCCAGCACCTTTTTGGAGATAAAAACAAAACAAACTAAAAAGAAGTTTAAATTCACCATCATTTATTACTGTTATTAATAATATCTTGTTATATTAATCTACATTCCATAGCAAGGACAAAATTAATTAAAATAAAAACCCTTCCCACACCCTGATGCTGCCACCGCCTTGTCCTAAAATATTTTTATAGTTTTTAATTTTATTTTAATAAACGTCCTTTTTAACCTTACATTCTTCATTTTTAACCGTTTTGAAGGTGAATCTAGTCTCAGTTTTATCAGTTTTTCCATTTTGACAGGTGATATAATTTTTGAAATTATTCTAACCCTGAAACTGAAAATTCCCACTTTTTTTGGCCCATAAACGCATCAACAAACGCCACATTTTATTATTTGATTCAGCATCATTTTCTCTTCTTTTAATTCATATATCCATTAAAGAATATGAAACTAATTAGTTGTTTATAATTCTTACATTTAAATGCTGAATTAAAATAATTAAATTTAAATATTTTTCTTGTTTTTCTGAATCCGTTTTGGTGGTAGATGCACGGTTGGTTCCTCCACCTCATTTCCAAGTTGTTTTGGGTTTTTTTCTTATTTTTGATGTTTTCATGTGACTTGATTCCTTTTTAATTGAATTTTAAAGTTAGAAGCTGAAACCAGCTCTTCTATTACAATTAAACATTTGACTGATTGTAACCAGAGCCCAAGCCATGACGGGTCCTCCACCGTGCTTAAAGCCTTGATGCACCAACCACTCAACCAGTGATCAATACCAACAAATCTCATGATCGAATATAAGATTTTCTATTTTCCAAAACTGAAAATTTACACTTCTTTTGTCCTGGAAACACATAAACAGACGATACTTTCCTTTATGCACTTTAGAGTTCAATACAAAAATCAGATTAAAGTTGGAAAAATCACTGTTAGTGTAATTTTTGTTACATTTAATTGTGGATTTGAAATAATGTACTGAATCAGAAGTAGGATTAACAAAACTCTTGTTAATAAATTTGTATATTTTCTACCCAAATATGTCAACAAATCGGACATATTTGGCCTGAATCGGATGTTTCTGCTTTCTGGAGGTTTCTACCATTTCTTGACTATTTTCCTGCTTTTTGGTCACAGATTAGTTCATGGATTCAGCAGCTTTTACTGTTTTTATTCTCCTCTAATCTGGAATGAACTTCCAGAAAATTGCAAAACTGCTGAAACACCGAGTTCCTGTAAATTAAAGCTAAAACCCGCCTGCTTAGTTCTGTCTAAGTCATAATAACTAGAACATTCATCAACATATCTGATCATATTTGCTTGATTTTGATTATTTTGTAATGTTTAACACTTGTTTCATAATTGGTTACTCTAATATGCTTCTATTAAAAAAGTCAGAGATAAATTATTGAGATGTTTTATTATTTTCAACACTCTTCTGGAAAACATCTGAAAAGTGTGGTGTGCATTTTTATCCAGGCACCTTTCATTCCAGCTACAGCTTCATGTTTGGACTACAGATGGAAATTAGCATTTTAACTTACAGCAATCCCTGACCTATTTAAATAAATTAAACTTAAATATGGATACGCAATATATCGGCACTAACATCGGTATCAGTCATTATTAGTCATTGTTTTACATATTGGTATTGGTCCGATAAATAAAACTGGGTCGATATGAACAACCGATTGTTATTTTTATCTTGTTGCCGTTTGTTTCTGGTCTTTTTTTAAGTAGTGTATATAACATCGGTAAATATCGGTTATCAGCCACAACGGCAATACTAATATCGGTATCGGTTAATCCCTAAATTCAAAATTAACAGAATTTTGCCCGTCCAGAGATGATTTTCTGTCTAATTTTTTACTAAATTGCTGCTGCCTCATTGGACAGGGAGCTGCAAAGGGAATTTGAGAAACAGTTTTTGAGTTTTGCCTTGACTGGACTTTGACTGGACCATTTGAAAACATGATCTAAGGTGGTTTTCGTTCTGGATGGTGAACCACTATGAGGTTTCCTTCCATTTAACATTAATGCTTTTTTTGCCACATAAAATCCCAATAAAAACATCTAGACTTGTGACATGTGTGAAGCATGTAACCCAGCTGCGTACAGACGCTGTAGTAGCGCTGAATCTCAGCCACAGAAGCATTTGAACAAAGAGGCCCTTCCCTTTTTTCCTTTTCTCTAAACTTCACCAGAAAGCATTTCATTCGCCGCTTCACAAAAAGCAACATCAAACAAAAAGAGAGTCTGCAGTTCAACAGTCTTCAGATTCCTGCTCTCCAGTAGCAGCAGAGAAACAACCAACAATTAGAAATGCAGTAAAGGAGCAGAACCCTGATGTAAAATCCCTCTGATTGGGTTTGTTTCCATGCTCTGCTGGAACATTTCTCAGTGGGAGGCAGATCAGACCCAAACTTAGACAAACATACCCCCCGCCTCTGCTGGAAACCTGCTTATTATCTCCATTTTAAGACTCATTTGAACTCTAAAAATGGAGAAAAGTGCTCCGATTTGGTGCGTTAGAGCTTAAAAAGCCAGAGTAAAATGGATAAATCGGTGTAACCTGTAATCATCTCCCGCCTGCTCTCGTCCAGGTGAGAGGAAACCACGTCCCCCATGGCGACAGCGTTTCCCAGCGGTGCTAACTCCCAGGCTGAACCTCCAAGACTCCGGCGCTCTGCAGGGAATCTGCTTCAGGCTCCCAGTCCGGCCGGTGCTGCTGTGGCTCCCCTCCTGTTTGGCTCCAGAAAACCCCAGAGAGGGAGGAAGACGAGGAGGAGGAAGAGGAGGAGGAGGTGAACACTGCTCCCTTTCACAGCGAGGCAGCAGGACACACCCTCTGGGAGTCATCACTGGTCCAACGTGTTCAGTCGGCCGTGCCAAAGGTGTGGCCTGGAGTTTGTGTTTACTTGTTTGGCGTTATTGGAAACGTAGAAACATTTTGTATTTTCTCTGGTTTTACAGCTTCACTGATTAGCAGCCATGATTGGATCCATCAGCTCTGATTTTAGGCTGAAACATTTAGTTAATGTGGTGCTGAAGTTTCCCTTTGTGCTCAAACTGAAAGCATACCTGCTGATGGGGTCATGAAAACGGGTTTATGCTGCCCCCTTGTGGCGGCGCTCAGAACTACAGGTTAAAATTTACAAAGATTGTTTCTAATGTTGGCTAATAGTAACAAAAAACTACGCAAATAAGAGTAGTACTACTTCAGCATATTTTTACTCAAGTAAAAAGGCATTTGGAGAACATCTACTGAAGTACTCAGTCACTGATCAAATTATCAATCATTTTAAAAATTACATCATCAGATGGACCAAAATGGAAAATTAAATGGAAATTTTGGTATTTTAAGAACAAAAATGACAATATTTCATCTAAGGAACAAACAATAACTAAGGTAAAATAAAATGTTTCCAAATCCGTTTCTTTCAATAAAAAACTCCAGCTGTGTGTCTGTCTGGTGAGTCTTTGATTAAAATGTTTGTTTTTCATCCAGTGGGCAGAAAATCCAGAAATTTTACTTGAATAAGAGTAGAATTACTTCATAATAAAATTATTCAAGTAAAAATATAGTGTAGTAAAAATACTCCTGAAGGTAGATTTTTTTCCCAAAAGAAGTTAAATAAATGTAACTGAGTAAATGTTACTAGTTACCACCCAACTCTGAATATTAGTTATATTTACTACATACGTTTCAAACTAAATAATTACTAAAACTGGGTGGATAAATAAAAGTGTGGAAAAGTCTCATGATCTCTTTTAAACCAATTTATTTGCCCTGATTTTATTTATGTAAATTATTTCTATTTTGATTGATGAAATGCCAAAATCTCCCCATAACTTAATATTTTTCTGTCTGATTATGTAATTTTTAAATGTTAAATGATTAATGGTTTGATCAGTTGCTCAGAAAAAAAGTTTATTTTTTGTTAAATACCAAAAATGCCAACTCGACACAGTTTTTCCTCCATGTTGTGGCGCCCTCTGCAGTGCAGCGCCCCTACATGTCAAACGGACCCACATTTTGCGCCACTGCTCTTTCATTAGTGGAAAACGTTTTGTCTTTTACATAATTATCCATACTTATGTTCGTTTTTGTTTTATTTTAATGCCTAAGAATATAAATAAAATATCAGTTTTTCAAATTAAAGACATTTCTTACAGCAGATACTCATCAAAGGTGCAAAGTGCGGCTTTAAACGGGTTTTTTGTGGCTGCATCGGGATAAAAGTCTCATTTTGGGCTGTAAAAATGTGTTGGTGTTAATTAGCGTAGCTGGATTTCATGATCACGCATGTCACGCAGTCCTGGCTGGCGGGTGGAGGAGGGGGGCTGTTGCGGGAAGGATACGCAGTGACGTTTCCAGCTGGAGACTCCTCGCTGCGGTGAGAGTCGACCAGAGAGGAGGGAGGCGGCTCAGCGCTCCGTGGCAGGCAGTCGGCAGCATCATGGCACCTATCGGATTAAAGGCGGTGGTCGGAGAAAGTAAGAGTTCCTCCTGTTCATGGCGCTTTAGCGGGTGGTGAAAATCTGCCGCTGCGCTTCATGCCAGCAGCGGATGTTTGATTTCAGCGCAGGCCGCGGGTCTTCATGAGGATGAGGATGATGATGGTGGTGCTAAATCACTTGTGTAGCTCAGGTCTCCTGCGCTGCTGATGCGCAGAAAACCGTGAACCTTATTAGCTCTAATTACTCACTGGTTTCATTTTGAAGCGAGGAAAACGTCCAAACGCGGTTTAACAGCCAATCAGCGTTTTTCTATCACCAATAATCTGCAGTGACGTCTGACTGAAGCTGTTAAATTAATGAAATATGGCGATCCGCGGGTTTCCCTGATTACAGCAGAGCCTCACCCCTCTGATGGAGCAGGAGTCGTTGCGTAAAAACAGCCCAGCTCGCTGTGAGGAAACGTGTTTGCTTTGTTCATCCTCAGTGACGCATCGCGGCGTAGAGGGGAAGCTGCGCGTTATTTAAGAGGCGATGCTTTGGTTAAACTCCGTCTGCGGGCCGCTTAAAGCTGGATGTTTGGTGATGGAGGCGCCGCTCGGTGCAGGCCTGGATGACAGAGGTCATTAAAAACAAACCCGGACAGAATAGGCTGAGGATGCGGTGCAGGATTTGCTCCATTTGTCCAAATAACCAGAAGCGCAACCAAGGAGCAGCTAAAAGCAGAAATGGACATAGTTGGAAATGTTTATTTATTTATCTTCTTATTTAAATTCAGTTTTTATGTCCCTCACTCTCTCCTGGAAGGGTTTTCAAAGCGCAGACAGCTGTTAAATATAAAAAATGCAGACTTGAAATAATTGTTTGGCGCCCCCTGTAGAGTGGCGCCCCTACAGTCCATTCCTACTCTTTGCGTCATGATACTGAGATACTTCAGAAACCTACACCTCTCTATTTTAATAGTTCAAACAGCAAATATGCCTTAATATTCATTAATACTCACAGTATAAACCAGAACTAAGATATCAATACCAAATCAATATCTGATCAGTACTAGCATGATTTAGGGGTTAAGGTTATTTATGGTTTAGTTTGAGATTCCATGATGATTTTTTTTTCTTTTTCTATTGTAGTTTATAATTTCTGCCTCAAAAATATTTTTGTTTTGCTTTTCTTTCAAATTCTAAGTTTTTTGCTCTTTAGCAGAAACAAACATTTGTTTTATTGTTTTACTCCTAAAACTTTGTTCATGTTATAAAGTTTTAGCAATACAATTAACAGGAAAAAAACACAAAACACCAAAATATTCAGCATTTCTAACGTATTTCTCACCAAGCTGCATTTTCTGTTGAATATTTAAGATATATTTGATAAAAATTCATTTTCTGTGAATTTTTAGTAACGTTCTGCAGAAAAAACTGCAAATACTGAACCAATATTTCTGTTAGCTGCTGCTTTGCTACTTTTTTGGTATTTTTTCCCCCATAAATCCTGATACAGCAAATACTGAAGACTTGTCTTCTTCTCTC
The DNA here is from genome assembly GCF_001443285.1 of Poecilia latipinna. Taxonomy (NCBI): domain Eukaryota; kingdom Metazoa; phylum Chordata; class Actinopteri; order Cyprinodontiformes; family Poeciliidae; genus Poecilia; species Poecilia latipinna. The sequence continues at coordinate 211,095 of NW_015113682.1, read as the reverse complement.
TGGAGGAAAATCCAAATCAAAGATGGTGACAGTCAAAACGAGACAAAACGAGTCAAAATTAGATTCAAAATGTCAAATATTGGCAGAAAAGGCCTGATTGGTGCATCTTTAGCTTTTCCAAATAAAACAAGTATTTTTGTATATTTATGGCTCATCAGATGTTTAATAGGATTCCTATCTTAATCTTACTGGATTCACAGTTTATATTGTTTTGGTTGGAGAAATTACAGCAGATGCCTGATGTATCGCTTTTGATACAGAGAAAAAAATAAATCAGTTATTTTTCAAAGAGTTTAGTTTGCTTAGATAAACACATACATAGAAATAATGTTGCAATATTTAATTTTCTGTCAGATTTAAACACCTCAGTAGTTTTTTTTATTTTTGTTTTGGGTATCTAGGATAAAAAAATCTAAATTAAAATTGTAATCAGGTGATGAAACTTCATCAGAAGGTTTGTGTCCAGGATGTGTGTGGTCTGCAGAGAAGACTTATCGTCAATGTCAGTAAGTCTTTATAATTTAGAGCAGAGATGTCCAAACTTTTGGTCATCAAGTCAAAATTACTCACAGCCTAAAAGCTGGTCTTTTTTTCCTGCCCAACAATAAACTGAGTATAAAATATTTCAATAAAACAAATTAATCCATTTTGTTTAAGATCAAAACTTGAAATTTATTTGTTTATTTAGCATATTTGCTTCGTTAAAAGAAAAGCCTCCAGTTTGCAGATTATTTGGGAATCATTTTGAGAAAAATTGAGTTTATTCTCAGCAAAAAACAGGATTTGGTTTTTCTCAGGAAACCTTTGCTGCATTTGGTAGAGCTTCATAAATGAAACAGACGCAGATTAAATTTAGCTTTGGAGTAAAAGTTACTGAATAAATGTCATCAGATTTACTATAAAATTAAAGGTTGGTAATTAAATATTAATATTTTGGGTTGTATCTTTTATTTTTATTATCTTAACTAAAAATAAAATCACCATCTCAGTTAACCAACTTTGTGGGGCCGTAGAAGGTCAGTCCAAAGTGCGGCCCTCGAGCCGCACTTTGGACGCCCCTGATTAAATCTCACCATGTTGTTAAACATGCAGCTTAACAGCAGATCTTAAAATAATTTCCTTTCGTTTGCGGCCATCTTTAATGGTTTCAGCTGCTCAGTAAGCGAGCGGCGGCTCTGAGCCGTGTAAACATCGCGGCGGCGGGACGCAGCAGGCCGCACCTGCACCCTGCGATGGGATTGGTGGAGGTGGAGAGGGTTCCTGCTGCAGCAGGGAGGAAGAGGAGGAGAGAGGGGGAAGGGCGGCAGGCGGAGGCTCCCCTCCCCCCATCAGATGGAGGAGAGTCGGGACCTGATGAGGATGGAGAGATTAGATTCTCCTGACTGCAGCTGATAATTCATTCTTTGAATTTTGAATTTATTTTTTGTTACTGTACGTGTTCAATGAAATTAAACGCAAAAATGTAGGAAATATAAACAACGTAAGCATAAATATGGTAATATTTACATGATTTACAATATTAAATCAACATTTAATCAATTATTCTGATGATTAATCATTAAAAAATTGGCATGTTCTTCAGATTTTTTTTATTTAACCAGCAAAGCTTTAATTTATACATTATGAAAAAATATATATATTTTTAAATATAAGTAATCAATAAAAAAAGCCCACATTGGCTGAAATGCAATAATAGATTATTCATGAAGGTTTTTAATCTTAGAATAATTTACTTTCTCAAAGTAAAATGTAAATAGTTTTTGAAAGGTCCGAACATTTGGTCACTCATTAACCTTCTACAGTTAAGAAAACTACCTTACCTGGCTAAAGTAAAAAATATGGAAATATTTCTGACAGGATAACCAAAATGTGACAAATACAACAAAACAACATAACTACCTAGCTAGAAATAACAGCTAGTTAGCTCGCTAAACCTTATGACTTTTTTTCTATATGAACATTTAATTCATCTCTGCTGTATTTTTTACAAGATCCAAGCAGTGGCTGTGCCGGCTAACGTTTGTTTTCATAACTGTAAGACAGATAACCACAGATTAAAATATGCTGCTATATTTACGACCACAGACAGACTCAGTGAAACGCTGCTGTGCTAGAAAACCACATTCAGTCAGGACAGATTACAGTCAGCCTGACAGCAGAGCTTGGAGAGACAATCATCCTCACATTTCGTCCTTTAACCCAGACTGATGAACTCTGTTGGTTCCTCACAAGGAAAGAGTGAGATTATATAATCTGTATCTGAAGAGATGGATGTTGGAAAGTGAAGCACATCTAAAATAATGTTGCACAGAGGCCACACACTGACCTTGGAGGCGTCACTGAACCAAAGCAACACACACACATACACACACACACACACACTCGTCTGGCTCCAGTGTGTGACGCAGTGCCCCTCTCTAAAACACAAACAACGAATACGCTGCTCTGAAACATGCAGTCACAAATAAATCCAAGTCAGTTTACATGAAGAGCTCTGATTTATGTTGAGTTCCAGCACATTTGGTTAGCTGGTTTTACCGCTGTACAATGGCTGCTGGAAAAGACAAGAGTTCTGTTGTTGATTTACCATCCAGAAACCTCTTGCTGCATTCTTGTTGGTTGTGCAGGAGGCTCCACTTCTGCTTTTCAAAGATGTACGGTGGTATAATTGCCCAGCCATTTTCTCGTTGAATTGGTGGCCAGCAGCAGCTTGTTTGGATTTAAAGTGACAGGGCGCCCTAAAACAGCTACAATCTCTTTATCTAAGACTGACTTTGTCCCCCCAAAAATGTAATGAACATGTTTTGTTTAGGCCATAAACCCATCATAACTTGAAGCAAAATAATTCACTTTGAGGATTTTACTCTCTGACCTACAAGTGGAATTTTAACAAAGCCGGAAAAACTTCAAACTTATATTTTTTGGTTTTCTGTAAAGTTTTAGTCATGTAACATCACTGTTATGTTCCACTGATCAGTTTATTATAACCAGAAAAGGCCGACTAGCTAACGTGAAGCTAGCAGCAGATCCTAGCAGCAGATCCTAGCAGCAGATCCTAGCAGCAGATCCTAGCAGCAGATGCTAGCAGCAGATCCTAGCAGCAGATCTCGGCGCTCCATAAACGTTAAAGTTGAAGCGTTTTAACGAGCTTCATGCTCCACATTCTGCATCCTGTTGAACAGGCTGGAGGAGCTGCAGAGATGTGTGTTTGTTAATGTTTGGTTTGAACAGCTGTTTGCTGTGTTTGTTCAGCTCCTTCCCTCTCATTGTGTCTCTATCAGAGACGACAGAGGAAAAGTCCACACGCCTCTTTCCTCCTGACACAAACCGTTTTCCACTCATTTATCTGTTAGCGCAGGCTGAAAGTTTTGTTCATAAATAATTCAACATGATTTTTATTAGTGCTTGAATATAACTCTACTTAAAATCTACTGATTTAATTATTCGATTAATGAAACATTTTTAAAATACAAATATTCACTGCAGCATCTCCAGCAGTGAAATTAAACTTTAAAATTATGTAAATTTGAGTTTATTTATAAGTGAAGTAGCTTTGTTAGCAAAACTAGCAAAGACAGTTCATAAAGTTATTTATTTTTATTAGCAATTTTTAACTTTTCATACTCAGAAATGTCAGAGTTTCTTTTCTAGAACATTTCTGAGTTCTTTATTTAGCTTTTTTTGTTTTAATTTTCAAACTGAAGTTTTTTCTAGATGATTTCTGAGGTAAATCTGAATTTTTAAATCATTTTGCGTCACAACAGTGTGAAGAAAATGCTGAGTCAGCAGCTTTCGCTTTGATTTCGCAGGTTGTAACATTTCTGTATTAAAAATAATCATTATTGGTCTTTATTAATATATATATTTCTATACTAACACTTAGTTAAAGTATAATTCTTATTGGTCTTATACTTCCTCATTTAAATAAGTGATCTATATATATAAACTTTTGTCTCTTTCAAATGAATTAATGAAACAAATTAAATGTCCATTTGTTGTGTTTCTCGTATTTGTTGGATTTTTTTTTTTCAAATCTTTCTCTAATCCAATATTTAAAATAATCAGAATTTTCTTCTTCCTATTTTTATTTATATGTAGTTTAAGTTTCACATTCCCTGAAGTCGACCAATCAGAAGCTTCGTAAATCTGCCACTTCCTGTGTTTTTCTTCAGATTAGCGCTCTGTAATCCAGTTTATTTGATCTCCAGTTAATCTGTGATAATCCATCGGGGTTTGAGAGGCTGAGCCTGTCGGTCCAACATGATGTTAAACCGCCGGTCCCTGTGAATGTTTCCGGTCTGGACCTGCTGGCAGATGGACGGTCACTGATCGGGCCAATATCGCCGTAAACATGGATCCATGTGGCAGCAGGCGGGTTAATCTGAGGCGGCTGGGATTAAAGACTTCCAGCCCAAACAGGATGACTGTTAGTTTATGCATCAACTCTTCAGTCGGCCAAACTGGTGGCTAAATTTTGCACTAATTTCTCCCAGTTTTGATCAAACTCACCTTTTTATTGTTTGTGTTATTATAATGTAAAAGTTTTAGCTGTTGGAGAATCTGTTGCTCTTTGTTTACATAAAATGCTGGATTAAAATCTCCTTATCCTCTTGCTGCAGAGATTATGAACGATGTCATCAAGAAGGTGAAGAAGAAGGGAGAATGGAAGGTGAGGCCTTCTGCATTTCTTATCATTTTCACCAAAAACTGCTTTAAAATACGATTTTTCTTTCTCTAAAGCCTAAAATTACATTTAAAGCTGGAAAATATGTCAGTATTTCTAAAACTTACCCAGACATTTAGAAGTTACCTTTAATTTTTCCAGTTTTCTAAACATATGAAGCGTGTTATTAGTGATAATAATGTTTTTCTGCCCCAGGCTCTGATTGTGGACCAGCTCAGCATGAGGATGTTGTCCTCCTGCTGCAAAATGACGGACATCATGACGGAGGGCATCACCAGTAAGACACAAACCCAGTTCAGGGTTTAACCATCAACCAGCTGGTCTCCAGCTGCCTGCTGTGTTTCTGAGATAAAACAGAAAATGTTTAAAGTTGACAGGAAATTTGAAAACGTTTATCTTCCATGTGTGATTGGAAGGTAAACACCAATTATAAAGTTTTAAAAAAGCCAAACATATAAAAAACTGAAATGAATGAACAAACTCAGCCTGGCGGGCTGCAAATCAAGCCTGGCAGCCCGCCAGGCTTATAATACACCGGAGGGAAAACCTGAAGTTTATGTTGTTTTACTTAATAAGTTAAACTCATTTCCATTTTGGGCCAAATCGGGATCATGAGTGCTCTTAAAGGGCCAGTTCTGCCAGAACATATTGATAAAACCCACTAAACTGTTAAAATATGAATAAATTCTTAAAATTAAACTGTATTGACCTTCTCTTCACATTAATGAAATCGTTTTTGTGATTATTTGCAACAAAAACCAAAGTGTTTGTGGTATTCATTTAGGTATGTTTGATGGTAAATGTGACTTTTAATTCCTCAAATTGTCAAATTATAGTCCATATTTATATGATGGGCTATAATTTGACATTAATCAAAGCTGTTTAGTACCAGTAAGAAAGTCAGCATCACTTAAACCTGATGTTTTTCAACTCACAGTTATGAATTAGCCCATAAAAGTGCAGTCATTTGTTGATTTTGCTTGAATTTCCAGAATAATTTTCAAAAAATTGAGGGAATAATTGATGTAATCTGGAAGAAATTAGATAAAAACTGCTTTGATTTGATGGATAAAATAATATTTAAGCACACTGTTGTCTAGGACTCATTATGATTAGGAATGTTTAACTAAATATGTCTGCCTTTACCTTTAAAGTTGTGGAGGACATCAACAAGCGAAGAGAGCCTCTGCCCAGCCTGGAGGCCATTTACCTGATCACACCAACAGAGAAGGTAAAAATACAGAGTCATGGATCAGCTTTCATTTGGACTCACGTTTATTTCCCTCATTCTTCATTTAAACAAACATGAAGTTCGCTAAAAGATCCCAAAATGTAAGAAATTCAGAGCTGGGCACATTTCCGCTATCGCGCTAACAGTGAAGCTAATTCTTTGTTTAGCACTTTTTTTCTTCTTCTTCTTTTTTGTTGTATAAATTCTAGATCACTAATTTACTTCACTTATCTATAAACTTTTAGTTAATTAAAGTTTTGTTGTCAACTATAATTCAAGTAGATGTTTATGCTCATGCTTTTATTTTGAAGTTGAAGATGCTGTTCTGTTTTCTCTCCTCACAATTTCTTTTTTTTTTTTCCAAGAAACTTTATTGATAAATGGGAAATATAAAAATAAACAACCCAATGAGATCAACTGAAGAACATTTACATAAATTACCAGCAGAGTTTATTCTCACCAGTTTCAGCTAAAATTGATTTTATGTCTCTTCAAAGTTCAGACCTTAAATGTTTATTTTCAAACATTTAGCCAAAAGAAGCCTTTTCTTTTAAACAGATATAATCAATCCATAAATATGGTTACTGACAAGTACATTATGAAATCAGCATAATGTACTTGTGCTATGCTAACTGTGCTAACAAGCTAGCTAGTTTTTGTAGCAGAAAATATAAATTTGGCTATTAGCATAAATTTGAAAACTGACAGAGTTGTCATAAAATGCTGCTAATAGTCTAGAAGCATCATAAAATAGTAAAATATAAATGTACATGTATCTTTATTTAATATTCTTTAACTGTTTGTAGTGATGAATTTAGCTAGCATTGTTTTATTAGCCTAGCAAACAGAAACCTAAAGTAACTTTATAATGCAGGTTTCTGATCAATTTAACACAATAATATGACTTTTTTTGCATTTAACTTGCCTTGTTAACCTCAGCTTTGTTTAGCACTGTTAGCCTAAGGAGAATATGTCTGTTATTTTTCATTTTTCAGTCAGTGCACACGCTCATCGCTGATTTCAAAGACCCTCATTCAGCTAAATACAAGGCAGCCCATGTTTTCTTCACTGACTGTGAGTTACACAAACATACAACCCTGGTGCTTTTCATGGATGCATTTCTGCTTAAACTGGGTGTTATTAAGAAACATAATGTGCTAATGTTAGGACATCATGCTAATGTTAGCACATTATGCTAACATTAGCATAATGTTAGCAGTCAGCGTTTGAGAACTTGAATATATTCTGTTTAATGTTTTACCATCACAAAACTAAAATGATAAAGTAGTCCTTTAGTGTATAAATATGTAGTTATTCTACTATGGATGTTTTTTATTAACGTTTATAGAACAGTGGGCAGAAGAAATGAGTTTAAATGTTTTCTTTGTTTTTCCAGCCTGTCCTGATCCGCTCTTCAATGAACTGGTGAAAAGCCGAACCTCCAAAGTCACCAAGACTCTGACAGAGATCAACATCGCCTTCTTGCCCTACGAGTCTCAGGTAAACAAACAGTTACATTTAATTACGCCGTGGCTACTGATTGGTTTTCCATTTTGCTTGTCAGTTTTCTGCCTTTTTGCCTCAGATTTCACTCCAAAATACGTAGAAATTCATGTTGAACTCAATGTCTGTAAGTGTGTCCATCTCTTGCTCATCCGCCATAATGTTTGACAGTTTCTGTGTTTTTGTGTTTAATTTGCTCCACATATGGTGAAATTGTGTCTAAACATCTCTACCTTGGTGTTAAATTAATTCAGATGAAGCCTTACTAACCTAAATCTGCAGCAGGACCAAATCCTTCTCCACATTTCCCAATTAGCTTCATTTGTTCTTTCTTTGTCAACTTGACCAGTTTTCCATCCCAGCAACAGCAAAGTCTAACCCAAGGAGAAAAACTTTACTGTTGCTCAGAAAGTTCTCTTTTTAGATGGTTAATTAATTAAGTTTAATATTGTCAGTATATTTCAGAATGAAGTTTCAACATGAGAGAAAGTATCAGGTTGAAAATTTGGGGATCTTGAAGATAAAGTAAAATATCATCTGCATATAAAAGTATTTCGCTTTAACATTGATCCACCTTGTTACTAACTCACAAAAAATCAGAAAATTTATATTTATTCTTACAATGTTGAAGCATAAATATCAAGAAAAAAGTTATTTTAAGGTTAGTAGCTGAACAGATGTGCATGTTTTTAAATGTTGCAACTTTTTTTGCCCATTTTTGGTAAAGTGATCAGACTCAGTTGCATATTCCATGGATTACAAGTCTGATGTTATTATTTCTAATAACTGCACAGTATGTATCTGTTATAGTCAATCAATAGCTTTACGTCATAAAAACACAGTAATCAACTGAAATGTTACATTTTTCTGTCGTTACACATCAAAATGTTTAAGTTTCATTTATGATGATTCAAAAACAACCAGGAGGGATTTTAGTTTAGGTTTAGTTTTCTAGAAGTTTATTCTAGATTTATGGTTCATACAAGCTGAATGCTGCTTCTCCATGTCTGTTGCTATCGTTGTTGTTGTTTATAAATTTGCTTTTTAAATATTTAGAACGTTTTTGTGTGAACTTTTACACCTGATGCACCTGAATTATTAATCGGCTTTAGATCGATTAAAATGTGAAGTGGTGCAGTGAAGGACATGAATACGATCAGCGAGTTTGTTTTGTTTTTGATCTGGTTTTAGATTCAGAGAGAAAACAGAGAATCGGGTGTCGGATGCTGAGTCATGATTCGCTGTTTACTGCAGACTGATCCAGAAACATTTCTCACACTGATTCCTTTCCCTCCATGTTTTCACTCCCACAGTCGATTCTGTGATTTTCCTCTCTCAGCTCTTCTTTTATCTGTTTATTTCTCTCTATTTTTCCCTCCATCCTTCCCCATTAACCCATTTTTTGCGTTTTTGCTGCGTTCCTCCTCTCCTGTCAGCAGCGATTAATTCAGAGTCGGTGGTTTTTCTGCTGGAGGCAAAGCGATGCCTCGGTGTCCCGCCCACAAGCAGAATGAGTGAATCTGATTGGTTGGAGCCGGACATACGCGACGTTTGTAGCCAATCGCTGCTGAGCAAAGCAAAGGATCCAACTGCAGAGCATAAACGGTCATGTGATGATGGACAGATGGAGATGAAGGAGAGAAAAGATGAGGAGAGGAGGGAAAATAGAAAAATAGAAAAAAAAGAAAAAAAAAGAAAATACAAACAAGAAGAAAGTGAAAAAATAAAAAGAAAACAACAAAAGAGTGAAATGAAAGAAACAATAAGAGTAAAACGAAAGAGAAAAGAAAAAGTAAAGCTATAGAAACAGGAAGGAAGAAAGAGCAACAGGAAGGAAATGAAAAGAAAAAGACAAAGAGAGCGAGTGAAAAGTGAAATAATAGAAAGAGAGAGAAAGAAACAAACAGGTTCATTTTCTGGTTTAAGTAAAATAAATGCCACAAGTTACATGTTTGTATCTAGTAGAAGATAATCGGTTTAACTGGGTTAACTGGTGTGTGCAGGTTAAACTGGGTTAACTAGGTTAACTGGTATGTGCAGGTTAAACTGGGTTAACTGGGTTAACTGGTATGTGCAGGTGTACTCCCTGGACAACCCGGACGCCTTCCACAGCTTCTACAGCCCCCATAAGGCCCAGCTGAAGAACCCGGTGATGGAGCGGCTGGCCGAGCAGCTGGCCACGCTCTGCGCCACGCTGAAGGAGTACCCGGCCGTCCGGTACCGAGGGTCAGCCATTTTAACTCCTCCAACAATCTGAACCAAAACCTGCAGCATTTGGTCTGAATCAGACATCAGAACAGAGAAATTCCTCTTAGGCTGTTTAACTGAATGTATTGGACTGTTTAATATGTTTAGCTTTTATGTTTATCCTCTTGCTTTCTGTCTGTTAGGGAGTACAAGGACAACGCCACCTTAGCCCAGCTGGTTCAGGACAAACTGGATGCCTACAAGGCCGACGACCCCACCATGGGAGAGGTGATTTAATTCAACATCCCTTTAAAACTCTCATTTCTTTTTCCTTTTCTGATTTAGTCCAGTAGTCTTGGTTTGATTGGGAACCAAAGTTGCAACATTTGTTACGTTTTCAGTTGGTGCAGTTTGCTTTCTGTCAAACAATCCAATCTGTTCCCCTCCTCGCCTGGGGGGGCGCTGCATCACAAACCACTGAAGGAAACGAGACAAAAACCTCTGAAGACACTGAGAGCAACTTCCTTCTTCATGAAATCAAACAGAACCAGAGTTCACCTGTTTGGTTGCACATTCATATCGTCCCCCGAATGAACCGGACTGTCTACTGTCTATGCAAATGTACTACAGTTCAGTTAAAGTGAACTAAACAGGGCTGGTGTGAATGTGTAACTGTGATGTGAACCAACAAACCGAACTCTCCTACAAACCTCGGTCTCAGTTTGGTTGAAGTGAACTCTGGTTCTGTTCGAATGCATATGTGAACACTAAGCGGACCTCTCCCAAAGCAAGAAGTGGACTACAGCCCAGGGCATTCTGGGTAAATAAAACCAAAATAAACTCACTAAGTAATGGCTTATGGGTTTTTTTTTTTTACCAAAGACAAAAGAGAAATCCTAAAATCTGATGCTACTGCACTTTTGTTTACATTTTGTGAAGGAAGAAGTTGTGCTGAGTGTCTTCTTCTGTGGTTCCTGGTGCAGCGCCCCCACAGGCGAGGAGGGGAACAGGTTGTTCAATTAGTTTGTATCCTTTGACTCACCTCAGTGTGAAAGCAAACCTCAGCAGCTGAAAATTTAACAAATGTTGACATTTTGGTTCCCAATCGAACCGAATCGACCAGGAGCTTAAATACCTTTAAAGACATTTGTAGAAAATGTTGAGGAGCATAAAAGCCTCGACGCTGAAGCCGACCTACAAGTGTTTCAGCTGTCTGTCCTGCAGGACGCAGCCTGTTTTTGTCCGTTTCTCTGGCCTTTTCGTGTCGCCTGTAAGTGCTTCTCCGTCTGCAGGGTCCTGATAAGGCCCGGTCTCAGCTGATCATCCTGGACCGAGGCTTTGACCCGGTGTCGCCCGTCCTGCACGAGCTCACCTTCCAGGCCATGGGCTACGACCTGCTGCCCATCGAGAACGACGTCTACAAGTGAGGGAAAGCAGAAAAGCAGCTGCAGTCTGCTGAGACGGGAGGATAAATCGTCTCTGCTCCTTCCTCAGATACGAGACCAGCGGGATGGGAGACTCCCGGGTCAAGGAGGTTCTGCTGCACGAAGACGATGACCTGTGGGTGAGCCTGAGACACAAACACATAGCCGAGGTGTCCCAGTGAGTATCGCCTGCGTCGCGTCCTCTGGTGGAGTAATGAAACCTCCGTACGGCGCTCAGAGGAGTTTACTTTGGTTTTGCTCTGATATTAGGGAAGTGACGCGTCAGCTGAAGGAGTTTTCCTCCAGCAAGAGGATGAACACCGGAGAGAAGGTAAACCTGGGCTTTAAATCTGAAGCTATGCCATGAATTAAACGCTGTAGAGACGAATTCATACCAATAATTTCCTGCATAGTCTAGTGTATGGAACGAATAAAGTGTTTTACATCTGTTTTACATGCTGCTAGGCCTGTAGCAACAACCAATAAATCAATTAATTGTATGATAAATTAAAATTGTTTTTCTATTTTTTTCTCACTTTCTATCAAAGACTGAAGGATAAAAATCTTCAGTCTGGTGTTTTCAGTCTCAGCCTGTTTTTCTCTACAGAGATTTCATATTTGTTATTTCTGTTGTTTTGTTTATTTATTTTGGATATTTAAAATATCTCCCAGTTCCTGAGTTAAATATTTATTAGAGTTTATCGGCATAACTTCTAGGAGAAATTATCGTCCAGCAGAATTTGTTTTACGAACCGCCAAAACAAAATTAAAATAAATCTTCCAGCAAAAACTAGAGGAAACATGAATGTTTCTGATTCAGCTGCAGGAGCCACTGATCATAAAATAGAAATACAATGAAAGGACATTAAAACGTTGAATTACCTTGTGTTGTTTTAATATAAACTCCATTTAAATCTTTGGTTGTGGTCATTATTAGAGTGTTGCTTGTGTTTCCAGACCACCATGAGGGATTTGTCCCAGATGCTGAAGAAGATGCCTCAGTACCAGAAGGAGCTCAGCAAGGTGTGAGCCTCATGTTTATCCACATAAACACTCCGTTGGGTTGGGGTAATAACACCCAGGGTTTTGTTTCGTGTCTTTGCCAGTACTCCACTCACCTGCAGCTGGCTGAGGACTGCATGAAGCACTACCAGGGGACGGTGGACAAGCTGTGCCGCGTGGAGCAGGTTGGACCAGACGAGAACCAGCAGTACCGCAGTAACGCCGTGAGAAAAAGCATGACTGGTGTGAACTGGCGTTTCAGGATTTGGCGATGGGCACCGACGCCGAGGGGGAGAAGATCAAGGACCCGATGAGGGCCATCGTCCCCATCCTGCTGGACGCCAACGTCAGCACCTACGACAAGATCCGCATCATCCTGCTCTACATCTTCCTCAAGAACGGCGAGTGGACGAGACATTTACTCAGATTAACCTCTGCTTCTACTGTTACATTTTATCCAGAATAATTCAGTGAACAGACATTTTCTATGCTTTGTTAATCCAGTTGAAGCTTTACTCAACTAAGAGTAGAGATGCTGCATAATAAAATCACTCAGGTAAATGTAACTACCCAACTCTGGACAGAAAGGGGTTCATTTACTTTGCAAGACAGTAAATACCTGGTTTAAAGTTAAGAAAAAATGTTTTTAGAAGTCAAATTAAATCTAGAGACATAAGAAGTGATTTTATACGGAGCCTGTAACAGGACATGGAGATCCAGAGAAAAAACCAATCCCAACTTACTTTCTCGAGATCCTGAGAAATGTTTTCAAAAATCTCACGTTTCTCTTTTGGGTGAAAATGTTTATACAGTTTCTGCAAAGTCGGTGGTGGAGTTTAAATGAGACACAGAGGACAATTTACTGCATTTCCTCCATTCTGGAGACGATTTACGACATTTTCTACATTTTATGGCGCTTCCTGAGGTCTTACAGAGTCTGTATGAACAGCATTTTCACCCAGAAGAGAAACTTAAGATTTTTTAAAGATTTTCTAAGGATCTCGAGAAATCAGGACTGCTTCCCCCTCAATGTCCCCTTTTTTAAATTTTACAACCTCATATCTCATATCTAATTTGTTTTCGTCCCATTGGAGCTGAATATATGAATGTGTGTTTGCAGGTATCACAGAGGAGAACCTGAACAAGCTGATCCAACACGCTCAGATCCCCCCTGAGGACAGTGAGATCATCACCAACATGGCTCACCTCGGCGTCCCCATCGTCACAGACGTACGATTCTCTCCTCTGATCGTCTAATCTCTTCCTTTATCGTGTTTTTAGTCATTTCCGTTCCGGTTTTTCTTGACTCTTTGCTCCTCCTCTGCTTCTCAGTCTACTCTTCGCAGAGGAAAGAAGATGGACAGGAAGGAGCGAGTGAGCGAACAAACCTACCAGCTTTCTCGCTGGACTCCGCTGATCAAGGACATCATGGAGGTAACGCACATCTCCAAATCGTAGCTAAACTGAAAAAATGAATAACAGAGTGAGTACTCAGGAACGCTCCCGTTATATTTGGTTATTTGTAAAATAAGTCAGACTGACTGATTGGTTATTTAATTTTAACTCGACTCATGTTGAGTTAAAGCTGGAAATGTTTGACTAAAGCTTTAACCTGAGTTAAAGCTTTAGTCAAACATTTCCAGCTTTAGTGACTCAGGTGGTTTTATGCCTTTCTATGAGTGATGACTGTTTTGTTGTGGTTCCTGCAGGATGCGATCGATGATAAACTGGACACCAAACACTACCCGTACATCTCCACCCGCTCCTCTGCTTCCTTCAGCACCACTGCAGTCAGGTACCCACGTTCTGGAGACGTTTTGGGTTTTTTCTCTCTACAGACAAACACCGAGGGTTTGGATCGATTCTGACTGGACAGAAGATGAGTCAGATAGTTAGCTTACTGGTATTTGGCAGGTAGTGATCAATAAAGTAATTAGATTGTCAATCAGACTTTCAGATGAAATTAGGAAACAAATGGAGATCAAATTAAAGCTGCAGCTCAGGTAAACATCTCTGTACTGGACACCCAGTTACACCAGCTTGTCGTCTGTTACTGGGAACAGTTTGGTGTTGATTAACTCAAGTAGGTCAACCTTTCAAAGTAAAACTCTAAACTTTATTTTAGGGCTGTGGTGATCTGCCATTATTCAAATATCATTCACAAAAAAATCTGTATTTTGATAACTTTTGATCCCTCATTCTTAACAGAGTCACCAGTTTTCAAGCTGATTGATCAAAACCTTTCAGAAGCTAAAAATGGCCCAAACTGGGTCAAAACCAATCAGAATTCCAAATTCAACCCAAAATGGCCGACTTCCTGTTTGTTGTAGAGTTTGAGTTCTAGAGTTTTTTGCATGTTCTGGGAATTTCCAGAATTGTACCAAATTTCATACTTACTATCATAGTTTGAANTCATNGTTTTGTTCTATCAAGTAAGATAAATAAGGATCATTTTTATCGTTTCCAGGGGGCGCTGTTGAGCTAGTTCTGTTGTGACTTTTGCAAAAAGCTTAAAATATTTGAATAATTCAGAAGTCAGATCTTGGCCCTGGGTGTAATGTCACAGTCAATTTTAGGTTGTATTCCTGTTGTAAGTAGGAAAACCAATAATTTTCCTAATTATTTTGGTGGAGACTATTATTATTACCAATGTGACCCAATAATATTATTTTTGTGTTTTTCTGATTTATGCGCTCAAATGCTAAAAGGTTTGAAAAAATACTTTATGTACCAAAATGTTAAAAATAGTTCATAGGTAACTCTGGGCTGCTTTGATAAAAATAATTTGATTGGGATTTAAAATTAATGCTAACGTGTTAGCATGTTGTGAAAAGTGGAGAGAAAAGCTAAAGACTTGAATATAAATTATGTATTTTCTGCGGCAGTGCTCGATATGGACACTGGCACAAGAACAAGACCCCTGGAGAGTACCGCACCGGCCCCCGACTGATGGTCTTCATCATCGGAGGCGCGTCTTTCAGCGAGATGCGCTGCGCCTACGAGGTCACGCAGGCTAACGGGAAGTGGGAAGCTATCATTGGTGAGTGGAGCAACGTTGGATCTTGGATCCTTACTTTACCTTAACTTACTTTTCTACTGAGTAGCACGAGATAATCTGCAGACATGTAGCTTCAAAAAGCCCCACATTTATTATTAGCTGCAATCCAAACAGGTCTAATTAACCTGGAATCCAGTTAAGACGTTAATTCACTTCAGTAAACGGTTGTCTGGTTGGGGTTTTAAAGTTCGGTCCAGTGAGTTTCCAGTAATATTTCATCGAAAACTGGGCAGTGAAATCTGTCCCGTCTGGTTCATTCAGAAAAACTCAGTTTTGTCCAACAAACTCCTCCCTCATTTGTATATCAAAGTTATTGACGGTGTCTTGCAAAATTATTTACAATCTTTGAGGTTTTTTTCCCATTTTTTGACAATGCAACCACAGATTTCTGTTTTATTGGGCTTTTATTTGATCGGCTAACATAAAGTTACTAGGAAATTAGTCATTTCTCCATTAAAAACATCTACTTGAGAAGTTTAGTCTGATACCCCTAAATAAATGAAAATAAATCTTTAGCATTTCTGCTACTTAGCAAAACTCAACAACTGTAAAAAAATGAAACCAGGAGTGAAGGATCTGTTTTAAAGAACCACTTCCTGAAGTTCAAAAATGTAGATTGTGCAATAACAAATTTGGTCCTTTGCTAATTCTGACATACTGGGTGTCAATATGGTTGAAATTAGCAGTTTAGCGTTAGCTTCCACTAATTAAGTTGTTGGTGTAGCACTTTTATTTTACATTTATTTTATCTACTCATTTAATTTTCCTTGGTATCTATAAAGCATTTTTAATTGAATTAGCATTAGTAGAGCTAATGTTAATTATTAGCACGTTAGCATGGTTTCTGCATGTTTTTTCATCAACTCCAATTTAAGACTTTTTAAGACCATTATGAATGAAATTTAAGACCAGTATCACAACATAAATGTACAAACTGGGGGAAAACACCAAAAATACTCCCTTCCATTTCTGAATCTTTAGCTACTTTGTAATTATCCATCACATAAAATCCCAGTAAACGGTTCCAGTTTGTGGTTGTGGTGAGACGAAATGTGGAAAACTCAGAAGGTGTGGACTATTTTGCAAGGTACGGTACCGACTGTGTCACATTAGTCCTGTTGTGGCCCTTAGTACTGCTGTCTTAAAGCTGAACCATCCACTGTTTTCTTGTTTCCTGTTGCTTTAGCTGTTGTCTCTCAATCAACTGTTATCTTTAAATTGCAGCCTTGTCTTCTTCTGTCTCCTTTTGTTGGCGTGTTTGTGACCTGAGTGAAGTTGGCTCCTCCCACCTTCTTCAAATCTAACAAAATTGGTGTCAAACGTTTGTGCAGCAAACATTTTCATTTGTGCCGCTGTCACTTTAAAGATATTGATAAGAAACGTTTCCAGATGTTTTTTATCAATATCGTCAAAGCAAAAGCACCACAAATGAAAATATTTGCTGCACAACCAAAGTTGATTGACACCAAGTTTGTTTGAATTTGTAAATGTGAGCGGGGAAATGGTTGACCTCTGACCTCTTGAAACTTTATTATCCTAAAATGATAGCGGCACAAACAATACATTTTTCTGTGCAAACGTTAGACACCAATATGGTTACATTTGGGTAATGTGGGGGTGGAGGTCTGGTTGACCTTGTGACCTTTAAACTTAATATCTTCAAAGCAAAAGCAGCACAAACAAAAAATGTTGCAGCACAAACCTAGCAGAGTTGCTCAACACTAATTTTGGCTGTGGGAACTTCTTAATATCTCAATGAAAGCAGCACAAAAACTAATTTTGCAGCACAAACAGCACAGTTTATTGAAACCAATTTTGTCTGATTTGAAGAAAGTGGGATGGTGGTTGACCTCTCACGACCTCTGGAAACATTTATTAATATTTTTAAAATGATAGCGGCACAAACAAAAATTGCTGCACAAACATTTGACACCAATTTTGCTAGATTTGGATAATTGGGAGGGATGGGTGGGCTGGTTGAGCTTTTGACCTTTAAACTTTAACATCTTTAAAGCAAAAGCAGCACAAACAAAACATTTTGCAGCACAAATGCAGCAGAGTTTATTGACATCAATTTTGTTTGATTTAGTAAATGTGAGCAGGGCAATTTGTTGATCTCTCATGACTTCTGGAAACATTTATTAACATCTTTAAAACAATAGCGACACAAATTAATATTGTTGCTGCACAAACGTTTGGCACCAGTTTTATTAGATTTGGGTGATGTGGGGAGTTGGTTGACCTTTAAACTTCCATTAATATCGTCAAAGCAAAAGCAGCACAAACAAAAACATTTTACACCAACTTTGTTAGATTTTCGTAATGTGTGAGGGATGGTTGAACTTTTGACCTTTAAACTTTAACATCTTTAAAACAAAAGCAGCACAAATGAAACATTTTGCAGCACAAACTTAGCTTTGAGCTTACTGACACCAATATTTGGCTGGTTGACCTCTGGGAACTTTTTTATTAATATCTTTAAGATGATTGCAGCACAAACATTTTACACCAACTTTTATTGGATTGAGGTAATGTGTGGGGGTCTGGTTGAACTTTTGACCTTTAAACCTTTATTAATATCAGGAGCACAAACGTTTGTCGCCAGTTCAGTTTGTGGCAGGTGGAGGAGCCGACTTCACTCGGTTGGTACCGCCCTGTGGGTGCATGTCTGCCAGTGGACGAGTGTCTGTGTGTTTTCTCTTCACATCGTTTTGGGGTTTTATTTTGGAGAGTCGGGCTGTGGGATGCTGTGAGACGAGTGGTGAAGCCGCCTCTGTTCCTTCACAGGTTCCACCCACTTGCTCACCCCAACCAAATTCTTATCGGACCTGCAGCACCCCGACTTCCGAGAGTCCACTAGGGTGTCCTTTGAGGACGCACAGCCCTCAGACGAGTGAGGCAGAGACAGATTGGGAGGGAGGGAGACAGAAATCACAGGACAAAGTAAAGGCAGCCGCTCAGAGAAGCCCTTTCTGAACGTTTAGCACAAAGGGCTTCGTTTTGGTTCCTCCCTCTTCTTTAAACACTCAGAACTGTTTTATGTACCTCACCTTCCTCCTCCTCCTCCTCCCCCCCCCTGTTTCCCACTGGGATGGGCATTCCTGATCCCTCCTCACTGCATGGTCCGCTCAACTCCAACAGGCTCTTCTCTATTTAAAACCAAAATGATCAAATTAAAAGCTTTGATTTAGTGTTTAGCGGTGAATCTGTAGATTGAGTCTCGCCTGCGGTGGTCGGCGGCGCCATCGGCAGCGGTGGCCATGCCCTGAGGAGGTCGTGGCTCCATCCCTGCTGCCTCCTCTCCTCATCTCAGCCGGTGGATTAAATCGCTCTGATTTATGACGGCCACCCGAAGCTCCTCAGACCGTCTCACTCATTCACCTTTAACCCCCGACATCTTCACCGTGTGGCGCCGTCAGTGCTGCTGCTTTCCTTCAGAGCACAAACTTTGGCTGGTCACCTTTAGCCCGCCGTCACATGATAATACAGGGGTGTCCAAAGTGCGGGGCGGGGACCATTTGTGGCTCTTGGAATGATTTTTTTGTGGTCGTCAAGAATGATGCAAATTTGACTCGTCCAGCACAGATGGTTAACAAAGAGTTTCTATTCTTAGTCAGGGTTTAAGTTATTACCTGTGGTGGAGTTTTAGGGCCAAACTAAGACAATAAAAAATGGTAACACTTTGTCATAAACAGGTGTTATGTCATAAGCATGGCATAAAACCTGTCATGAACATCAATAAGCCTTCATGAATATTTATGACTGTTGTCACAAAGCGTCATTCAGTAAATCATGACACTTTTAATACAAAGTTGACATTATTCAAAATGTCTTTATGACAACTTGTCATTAACCAAGAAATCATGATCTGTCATAAATTTGTTATAAAAGTATTACTGATTAAACTTTTAACATTATGTAGGTAAGAGATAATATTAATGACACTTAATGACACTTAATGACATCATCATAACTGGCGCTACTTGTTCCACTTGATGTAAGAGGAACTTTTAATGACTATTTTTAAAGCTTAATGAAATCTTTATTGTTCGTCCTACTTGTTCCGCTTTATTTCAGGTAGGGAGAAATAATTACTGTTTTATTAACGTTTTTGACAGTGTAATAACACTTAATGACATTGTTATGACATTTATGATATGATAATTGGTTAATGTTAAGTTGTCATAACAAAGACATTTTGAATAATGTTAACTTTGTATTAAAAGTGTCATGATTTACCGAATGACACTTTATGACAACAATCATAAATATTCATGAAGGCTTATTGATGTTCATGACCGAGTCATGTCAGTCTCATTCACACCCCGTCAAACAAAGTGTTACCTAAAAAATTTATAAGACTATATGAAAAAAGTCTAAATAATGAGAATAAAGGCGTTATTACAGCTTTATTTTAGTAACATTATTCTCGTCATTTTATTTTATTTTTTCTTAGTGTGGCCCTAATACTTCGTCATAATCACCAACATAATTCTCTCACAATAGAAAATATAAATTACAACACAAAGTATTTCTCTTGTTATAAGTGAAACCACGTTTACCCAGAGACTTTTACTGAAAAGCTGACTTTGCTGCAATGAAATCAACTTTTAATTTATTTAATTAAACTTGATTAATTAGCGCTTTGAAAGTAAGACGCCCAAATCCGGTTCTCGTAACCGAGAATAACTGAAAACTAGATTCTTGTCTTTTAATACCAAAGATCTGAATCAACAATGATTAACAAAACAATTTTACTGCTTTAACACCTTTATTTTATTTTATTTTTTTGGCCCGCAAGAACTTGTGACTTGACTAATTTGGCCAAAAGTTTGGACACCCCTGTGCTAATATAACTCGTGGCTCGTCTACAGACGGTTAAAAAAACAAGGAAGACTTTTTTGGTAGTCTTCTAAAGCCCTTCAAAATTAAAAACCGGCTACACATGTAGTTAATGGTACTAACAAACACAAACATTGGACAGGAGGTTCTTTACATTGGTGAAAAATACAAAAATTAGATTAGATAAAAATTAAAAACTTATTAGAGCTGACGCAAGAGAAGCTTCAATAAAAAGCAAAACCAGAAAACAAAGATCTAATTTCAGCAATGGCTCCTTTAATGGTTTCAATAACAAAACTTCAGTCGACCAGAAAAACCATTAAAGACCAAAAATTACAAAAAAGTCTGACTTCATTAAAGGAAACCAGACAAACTGAGCAGAAAAAATAAACTTTCTACAGACCAAAACATCTTAAACTCTACAACCCCAATAAATAAAAGGTTTTCCTGTAATGCTAGAACTTGGCCTCCATCTCATGTGCGACTAACCTGCTAAAGCATGACGGTTTTCCTGAACAAAATGGCTCCAAATCTTTACCAAAGACTACGAAAATGTCTGACTTGATTAAAGGAAAACTGAGTAGAAAAATAAACTTCCTACAGACCTAAACATCAGTGAACGTAGTGATGAAACCCAATAAATAAAAGGTTTTCCTGTAATGCTACAACTTGGCCTCCATCTCATAAACTACGGTTTTCTTGAGCAAAATGGCCGCCACTTGCTGCAACAGATCTACGTTTAAAGCTTTGTTGTTTTAGACGCATTCGGAGAATCTGTGTAGTTAGAAATGAAAGTCTATAGTGTTGTGTTTCTGGGGCAGGGAAAACGCCCACAAAGCTGTTTGTTTTCAGAACAACATACTCAAACATTTAAATTTTTAACAAGGTTTTTTCTCACATTGCCAACAAATTCTGCCTCCAACAGACGGAAAACTCTCAGCTTTGCATCAGAAACAAACCTTAGAACTGGTGAAAGGGTGCTGGGAGTAAATCAAAGCGCCCGTTTGCCTCAGAAATAATTTAAACTTCCAAATATTTGAGCTAATTTGGTAAAGTTGTGGCACAAACTGTTTGCTTTACTCCAAAAAGCGCCTTTCACGTTGTACGATGTCTCTGTGTCTTCAGCCGCCACAAACTTATTTTGGATTTTATAATTTCTCCAGGGTTTTGTAGCTTTTTCTCTGAAGTTTGGTGTTTCAGATATTCTGCTAGTTTAACTTCACTTTCAACCACACCGACTAAAACCTGTGCTTCAAAAATATTACATGAAACTCTGTATATTCTGGTAGGTCACACACAAAGTGATACATCTATGCATTTTACTTTTTGGCGATTTTGAGGATTGTGGAGTTCCTCTTATAGAAACCCAAAATGTAGCTTCTTGCCAATTTTGTATATTTTTATAAGACCATATATAAACATTTTTGAAAGTAGAAGTACGCTGGTTTAGAGACCAAAACAACCCACAAATAGCTAATATTCATTAAAAACACTTTAAACTTTTATTTTAATCGTTCTAACACCAAATATACCAACGTCTGGATCGTAACACGCACAGTGGAAACCATTTTATCATTTCCATAACACCTATAGTTTTCCTTATCGCCACTCTTGGGTTTTCAGCCAATCACCATGAAGCATAACAAATGGAGCTCCTGGATTGGCTGCTTTGGAAACAACAGCCAATAGCGTGTCAGCTTCCCTAGATTTGTTTTCTTTCAAATATTTTGGATGCACTTTACGGAAAAATCTCTGTTTAGGTGAATTTTCTGTGAATAATTTGGAGTTATTAATGTAAAAATTAGCAAACACTATATAATATAAATATGATATAATATATAAACAATAATTATTGCTAAAAAAATTATTTTTTTATAAAATTGTAGAGCATTTTTAAATGTCTTAAGCGATTTATAAATAAAATGTACTAAAAGTTTGCATCCAAGCAGAAGTTTAGTTGAAGGAAAAGGTGATGTAGAAAAATATTTGTGAGCTGCATTTTACATCTGCCTTCATTTGCAATTTGTATCAATCTATTGATCGATTAATCTATTGATTATTGTGACGATTAATTGGAAAAAAGTCACATTCTAAAATTTTTATTTAACCACTTAAACTTTTTTGTACAATATTAGAAATACATTAAAAGACGCAAATAAATCATTTCCTTTTTTAAAAAAGAAAATATTTTATTGGGTGAAGTTAAAACATATTTACAGATTTTTTTTTCAAATTGTTCAAATTTGGCTTGAATATGTTATTTTTCTTCAGATTACCTTTTTGTTTTAACTCCAGTTAACAATTAATCGATTACTAGTCAACCACGATTAATCACTTTTCTACCTACTTTGCTGTATTAAACATCAATCTTTATTGATGACAATGTTTTTGTGAAGGACTACATTTTGGGTTTCATTCGCTGTAAACCACAACCAAACATCTGAACTATAACAAAGTGGAAATCAAATATCACTAAACTCACATTTTCACAGCCATAAACATGTTTCAATGTGGGACTGGTTTAATTTCAAAGCGCAGATAAAGTCACCACATGTGTAATATCCAATACTTTCTCTCTGTATGAAACCAAACAGCTGCTTCTGTTCGGACCGGATGTTGTGAAGTGTTTCTGGTAGAGAGAGCTTGTAGTCATTTCCTGCCTGCTCATGTGTTTGGTGTTGTGACCGATGGTTTCGGCCGCATGTGCATGCTAATAATGCATCGAAGTCCCAGCAGCAGCGCAGCATCTACAGCTGAATAACTAAACTATTACCGCTGTTTGGTTTGAAAAAACAAAGAATCCTTTCAATTGTTCTTGTTTCTCTGAGAAACGTCAGTAACGGGAAACCAGTTAAAGTAAATCTTTGGTTTTTATAGTGTCTATTTAAAGTGAATATTGCTTTTTTTCCTACATGATTCATTATTAACCTTCTGACTAACTGATTATGATTTCATAACTCCGGGCTTCCATCTTTTCTTTCAACGGCTGCTGTCATCTGCCGTAGGCCTTCATAACAAAAGCTGAGAACACATTTTATTTAGTTTTTATGCAACTAAACGCTCAGATTTAATGCTGCGTCTGTGTGTGTTGTCTCCAGGATCGACCCACATCTTCACTCCCACCTGCCTGCTGGAGCAGCTCAAGGCCATGAACAAACCAGACGAGGAAGTCACGAGCTAAGAATCCTCCTCTTCATCTTTCCCAGCCAAATCCATCAGTTATGTATGCATAAAGCTTGGAAAAGAGAAAAAAAAGATGGAAAAAATATATATCAAAGAATAAAACTGTTGCAAGTATTCTTGTTTTACAATGGATGCAACTAATTAAATTTATTTAAAAAAGATGATATTTGAAGGCCAGATAAAATGCAAAGTACCAAAATGTCCTATTGTATGCTAACATTATGCTAGGCTGTGTAAACAGTTTTTTCCTCTAGCGCTGCTCCTCCCTGTGAGTTTTACTGTTGGCAGATCGAAGGGGGATGTGCAATTTGAGACGACATTTTGTAAAATATATCATGCAATATAAATGTATTCACATATTTCAGCAGAGAGGAGCGCCATCCGCCCATCTGAGATGTTCGTATTCAGTAGCATGCTTGGACTAGTGTGGACTGTTCCGTGTTTTTGTGTCGAGTGTTTTGAGTGCAGAGGAGTTAGCGATTAGCTTATTTTCTTGGGGTTGAATACGATGCCAAAAACTTCTGAGTGTCAAACTATTTAAAAACATGCTTGGTAACTAAATATACACCTTCCTCCTGCTCTCCACTCATCTCCAAATGTAATTAAATATTATTTTCTTTCAAGGTTTTATGCTAATAAGCTATTAGCTACATAAGCTAATGGTTAAAACCAACCATTCAGCCATTTTGTTTACAAAATGTAGCACATGCACAAAAGTAAGCTATAGCAAATGCAAAAGTCCTAAATACCGTAAGTTGGTAAATCGCTTCGTTTACAACATTAGCTTCTTAGCATATAACTGTCAACAAAAATGCTAATTAGCCGTTAGCAAAGCAATCTGATCAGCCAAATCTAAACAATTTTTTACCCAATTTTGTTTTGAAAGTGTATTTATCCACAAATTTTTTTTACAATTAACTTTGTTGAATTGGTCTGAGATAACAGCTCATTAGCTCGAGCTAATTAGCTAAACTTTTCCCTTCTTTTAACCATTTCAAAATAAATTTTATGTCAATCAAAAGAAAGTTATCAGACATCACCACATTTTAAGTTTACAGCTTAATCTTACGTGTTTTGCTTGTCTTCTAGCTAGAGTGAAACAAGGAGGCTAAGCTAGCCAGTTAAGCTAACTGTTTTTCTGCTTCTGTTATTGTATATTCTTGAGAAAATTTTCCTATTTTGAAAATCTGAATACATTTATTTTGTTAAAAATAAGAAACATTTTTAACCAACAAACATCTTAGTTTTTTTCCACCAGTTGAATTTGGTTAGCTATTTGCTAACCAAGCTAATGAGCTAAGCTACCAAACCTGGCTGTTTTTCTGTTGTAAAAACGTTACTGAAAATGGTAAGCACATGACGGGCACCAACAGGGCGAACAATGTTACAGAGATTTTTACGTTCTTCTCGTTTGTGCCGGCTTGTTTGACTAAACAAAACAAAGTTCTTGGTTTCAGTATTCGCCCAATAAGCTCAGTTAGGAAGAGAAACAAAAAAATATTAAATGAAAGCTAAAACCTTCACCCCTCCTTACTGTAATTTCCTGCACCAACCTTTTTTCCACTCAAACAGAAGATTTATTGTTAAAAAAGGCTGTTGCTTGCTGATATTAATGATTAATCCTAAAGGCCCGGCTGTGTTTCAGTATTGTATCCTGTCAGATCATTAGTACTAACCGGGCCTAGCACTGAGTAAGTAGTGTCATGTATCTGCCATGCGTTGCTGTTTAAGCGTCTTACTGTTGAATTGTGGTTTATTTTAAAGCAGTGCAGTAGTGAAACCTTTTCTGTGAAGCCGCTGTGTTTGTGACGTTTTAGCTGTAGATGTTAAACTAGGTAAAATATTTACTACTATACTTTGTTTTTCCCTCTGGTGCAACGTAACCCCGTCCCTGAAGTTGAATGGCTTTGCAATGATAAAACTAAACCTGCGTGATATCGCCTCCCTTCTGTAGGCCAAACAAGTCGTATTTTGCACTATAATGAGTTTTCTGTGATGCAAATGCTTGAGTTTGTTTTTTATATATATATATTATAATTTAGGCTTTATTTGCCCAATCACTGTATTTATTTAAAAGTTATTCATCAGAGAAAAATGCCAGTGTGTCCTGTTTCACCTATTGGGGCTGTATGTTGGCGAGTGTGTAAGCACAAACAGTACTTCCATGTGTACCGATGTACTACGGCTGTCTAATAAATTGGCTTCCATTACATGTCGCCGTCTTTCACATCTCATACATGGGACTGGATTTCTGACATCTACTTAATATTTAACTAAAATTAAAATGTAAACTGGGTTTCGGCGGCATGGTTGATAAAGTGGAGATAAGAAAAAATTGTCTTTTTTTTTTTTACATAGAAAAGTGTGATTTGTCATTATTTTTATGAAAAAAATGAAGGACATAGGAAGATTAATTCCAACAATACAGACAGTTTTTCTGGGATTTTTAACATAATTAGTTGGAATTTACAGTGAAAACAAAAAGTCAATATTATTACATTCTTATTTATCACAATAAATTATTACCGATACGATAAAGTTCAAATATGTTATTACACCTGAAATACAAAATACATCACATTAGTAAATAACACTTGAATATTGATTTTAAAAGTACAAGTTTCTCTTATAAAATTAAATTTTTTCCATGTTTAGTGAAATAATTTGCAGTGGAATTAGAACTTATCAAAATTAAGGAATTATTTACCTAAAACATTTATATTTCTTGCTGAAAAGTTACGATAAGTTAGTTTTTGTCGTATTTCAAATGTACTAAGATAATTGCACTACAACTTACACAAAAATGCTTTAAGATTTTTGTGTCCACATATTGTAAGACACAAAAATCCTAACAGATTTTTCAGAGATAATGTATATTTTTTAATAGATAAAAGTGTGTATCAACTGTAACATAACTTCTATATTTTTAGTGTGAAGTCAAAAACATAAACCAATGTGGTGAGTTTAGATAAAAGTTCAGATGTAAAATTAATTTAAAAAAAAAATTACATAATTTAAAAATTGATAATCAGAAAATCTCCATTCAACTGGATTTTTATCTATTTTTGCAAAACAGAAACTGTTTAATTTTCTGTTTCTAAATGTGGAAAAGTGGTAAAAAAAAATAAAACTGAGACTTTCAGCTATTTCCATTTTATATTCAACCTTTATTGTTTTAGAGGTTGAATATAAAGCAATAATTTACATGAAAAATGTTGAGAAAAAAAAAACATTTTCATTTAAATTCTGAGCCAATTTTACGTAAAAAAAGTGTAAAATTCAAGTGAAAAAGAAATGAAAATGTCTGACTTACATTAAAGCTGGTCGGCGCCATCTCCTGGTTGAGCGGAGGTCTCTGCAGGTCATATGTCACATGTCCCATCTGGTCACATGACTAATAAATTATACAGTAAATAACGTTGAGCTCTTATTCTGAAATGACTCTGATCTCAGCAGGCAGAGTTTAAAGTTCAGAATCAAAAAACATATACATAGAGAGAGAATGAAGTTAGTTTACAGTTAAGACATTTATATATATATAAAAACAGAAAAGTGAGTTACAAAAACATTTACAACACATGTAATGTTCTATGTGAAGTAATTAAATCAATATGATCTACAGTGTTTATTAAAAATTAGTTATTTTAGTGCATTATTAGAACATTATCTAATATAAACATTAAACTCATTTATTTCCATCAGCTGCGTTTCCATTGACCAGAATATTGGAGTTACAAAAATTAATTTGCCTGATGAGAAAACATTTTTTTTAAAAAGCTAAAAAGTCTTTTGTGCTGGGATGAGACTTTTTTTTTTACTTTATCAAAACTGGAATGTAAGAAAAAAAAACTGTTTTGCAGGTGACCCACAACAGGATGTTACCACTGCTGGAAACAACAAAGACGATGACGACAGGAAGTGGAAACAAAGCAATTACAAAATAATGTTTTTTTGACATATTGACAAAATTTATAACCGAAACTCAGAAAAAAATAAAATAATAAAATTCAGCTCCAAAACCCGAACAGAAAAGTTTCTCCTGAGAGTAAAACCAAAGCAAAGTAACAAAGTGGAAAGTTACTGTTTTTATTGACGTTGGTAGCGTTGCTGTCCCTGCCCGTGACCGGAGCGGCTCGGCTTGCGGCTCGCCTCTAGTAGTAGCAGGACTGCGAGAGCAGCTTCTGGTAGACGAGGCCCGACGCCAGCGAGCGCGCCATGTGGCTGGACGTGCGCTTCATGCGCCGCGCCGCACGGATGGCGCGCTCCAGAGAGCCGTCCAGCGACGTCTGGGCCTCCACCGCGTGCGAGCGTCTGCGCCGGTGCTTCCTCTCTCTGGGCCACCGGAGTCCTGAGCCGTGGCCCGGCGACGCGTCAGCAAAGGAGTACTGAGGTTTGGAGGGCAGCCTGGAAAAACAGAGGAAAATATCAGGATTCAAAATGAAAAGCTGATGATTTGTGTTCAATTTGAGCTAAATAAGCACAATTAAAAGAAAATTCACATCTAAATCCATTTATATGAGCGTGTTTATCAATTAATTTAAAGTTGATTAATTGATAAGCGGCCATTTTCTTAAAAACCCGAGTTTTATCTTGTATCAAGATGGCCGACGGGGCTATTATAACACTGTTAAAAATGAAGCACATGATTACATTTATATTTCTTTTATGTTAACTGAATTAAATACATGAACGAGCTGATGTTTATTTTTCTCGCTAATGAAATAAAATAAGTATTTCCGTTTATTAATAATAAATAATTAGAAAATAATGTCTCACTATTAAACTTGGACATATTTGTAAAATATAAAAAAAAATATTTTTATATTTGTAAAATAAAAAAAATCTCTCAGGCTCCTGTGAATATTAAAATTATGTGTGAGCGCCCTCTGGTGGCTGGAGGAGGAGATCGCCTGGGACGATCAAATCTGAAACTTTTCAAACTCAGAAATTTTAATGTTTTTTCTAGAAAATTTATATTCTCAGAATTTCTGATTTTTCCCAGCAAATTTTCAACCTTTCAAACCCAAAAAGTTCAAAGATTTTGTCTGAAAATTTCTGATATTAATATCAATATTTTTCTGATTATTTTTCTTGCATATTTTCGACTCTTCAAACTCCAAACTTCTCTTCATAAAGTTGTACAAAAATTACATGCCTCCCAAAAACATGCCTTTTTACAATTTCAACTGTATTAAAATGAATAAAATGGTCAGATTTTTGTATTAAATTGTGTAAATCATGGTAGATGAACGTAAAAAGGCCGACAGTTTCTACACTGTTGATAGTTTTCTCATGCATTTTCCCCGGTTTGTTACAGTTTTCATGCATTTCATGCTTACAGCAGCTGCTGCTGCTGGTACAAAGGCTCCTGGTTCGGGGGTGAAGGTGACACTGAACTGCTGAACCTCCTGGAGGAAACTCTGTCTGAGGAATCTGGCTGGTGGTTTTTGTGAGTGGGGGGAAAATATCTGTAACAATCTGTGAATAAAACAGTTTCATATCCAGTTAAGTCAGTTTTTCTTTGATCTCATAATTTTTAAGTGTTTTTTAACCACTGGCAGTATTAACTGATTATTTTGTCCTTATATCACCTGAATCTGTGGATTTGTGTATTTTGAGGAGTCCACAGATGGAACAGCGGCACCAACACGGAGAATCCAACGGCTCTCTGCTGCCACCTGGTGGATCTAGCAGCACATAGCAAACAAAAATTCATCAATTATGCAGAAGAAGTCATTATGTAGGTGTTAAAATGTTTAAATAAAACTCAGAGACAGTAGATGAAGGCCTGGTACACATGGGAACAAGCATGGCATGTTTTTGTATTATTTAAGAAAAATACTTTTCAAACTCCAAAATGACAAAGTTTTCCCTAGAAAAACTTTTTTTCTGGCAAATTTTCTACTCTTCAAACTCCAGAAATCTGCATGTTTTTTTGCTTGAGAATTTTTGTAATTAATCTCAGAATTTTAGAAATTTTTTCTAGCAAATTTTCCTCATTTCAAACTCAGAAATTTCAAAGATTTTCTAGAAAATTTCTGAGATTAATCTAAAAATTTCTGATTTTTTTCCTAGCAAATTTTAAACTTTTCAAACTCCAAAAAATTTGTAAGTTTTTACTAGAAAATTTCTGCATTTTTTTGGCAGATATTTGCTCCTTTTCCCCCCTATCTGCCATGACCCTGATACACCCTCGTAGTTTCATCAGCATTTAGGACTTGGGCTGGTTTTGTATATTTCTTGGAGTTGAACAGCCTAAATGACTGAAATTTTCTTCTAAAGTTCTTCTGAATCGTGTCGGTGTGGGCGGAGCCTCAGCCTGAGGATGAAACTTTGTGACTTACAGGCTGGCTGTCTGAGGACGGACGAGCACTGAGGACAGAGGTGACTCTGATCTTCGCTGTCAGGTTTGTCTGCAGCGTCCGGAGCAGAGGACATCCCTGCAGGAACAAACCCTGAGTAAAACCATGTTTTAATTATTTAAATCAGCAGCAGGAAGTGAGGTAGTGAATCCTTACACGTCTGTGTGTTCCTGCTGTGAACGTTAGAGGAGACCTTCAGCGGCGCCAGAGACGTTTGGGTAAATCTGGAAACCTGAGCCTGAAGCTGCTCCAGTTCTGATCCCCTGACTGGGAAAAACAAAACAAGATGCAATAAACAGCTTCCTGTGACTGAGGGGGAGAACGCAGAGAAAAAGGATTCCAGGATCCTTTAATTACTGCAGCTGATTAAACAGCCTGCAGGTGTCTAGTCAAAGTCTTGGCAAACTCACAGAAGTGATTTTGTTGTTTTGGCGCAGCAGCGTCTCTCGTCTCTCTGGCCGTTTTACCAGAAAGCGTCTCGGGTTCGATGTCATCCAGGGTCTGAACTAATCTCCTCTCCAGACCGACGTCGCTGCAAAGCTCCACGGATCTGAAAACAGGCGACAAAATACATTTAAAAACTGAAAAACAACAAAAAAAATCCTCCACACACCAAAAACGGAAAAAAAAACGAAGCAGAAAATGTGGAATATCGTCTGTGATGTTATCGAGATATTTCACAACATATCGTGACTATCGATTTTCCCATCCAGTGAAATAATCTGCAGTTTTATCATCAATATTAAGGAATTATTGAGTTAAAACAAGCTCATATTTGTTGCTGAAAAGTTATTTCTGAGTGAGTTTTGTCTGATTTCAGGTGTTTCCAGTAGGAAGCAGATCAGAACTGCTTGTGTTTTGCAGTGTGTCCTCAGTTATCGCTTCACTGAAGACTTTTCCAGGCGCTGCAGCCGGACGATAAAATCTGACCTGATGGGAGGCGGGGAGGAGCGGTGGCAGAAGTTTTTCTGAGCCGAAGTCACCGCGGCGCCCAGCGGCTTCTCGTTTTTCGCCGAGCTCGGCGGTTTCTCGTTCCTCTGAGAAATATCCAGTCTCTCCTTCAGGTGGTTAACTTCGGCTTGCAGCATCAGGAACGCGTCACTGCAGAGCAGAAAAACAGGCGGGAGACTCAGGATCAGAAGATACACGCTCACCTGGAAGCCTGGGTTCAGTTTTACAGCAAACCAGTAAGAAAAGCTGCTTTACTGGGAATATTTCCAGTTAAATCCCACAAACATGCAGCACCACACCATGCAGTGAACAACACATTGTACCTCCTATTAGTAATCTCACTGAAAAGCAGCAGATTCTGCAATAAAATACAGAAAATTAAATAGGATTAAACAGAACATCTCTATAAACTGGAATATTTATTCCTGCAGTTCAATTTAAACACAGTGTGATAAATTTAATTTGTTTTATTTCTGAACATTTCAGAGTTTATGGTTTACAGCCAATAAAAACCAAGAATTCAGTTAGGAGAAATTACATAAGACCAATAAAACTGATTTGTTTTGTTACACAGATATGCCTTTTTTACCTAAGTAACCATCAGCAAATCAAGCATTTTCATGATAAAACAACACAAATTAACTTAAAAAACTGTTTCAATTCATAATTATATGACCATTTATTGTTAACAATGACAAGGTAAACTAAAATATAACAAAATGTAAAGTCTCTCACACCCTGACTCTAACTACAAACTAATTTAACAAAAATTAATACCTTATTTATTGTATAAAATATGAGCCAAACCTTATTTAAATTACACAGATCAATAACTTATTGAAACAACCAATCAAGTTGTGCTTCCTTATTCAAATTCAAAAATACTTTACTGATTGCAAGGGGAAATTAAATGTAACTTATATTAATTCAAAAACTAAATACTTAAACATAATATTAAAAACATAATATTCTAAAAAAGCTACAAAAAAAATCTGAACTTTTTTTTGCTAAGTTTAGCAAAAATAAATAATTTTGGTGATTTTAACTGACCTAAAACGAGAAAAATTTAGTTGGATTTAAACTTCAGACAGCGAGAAAAAAACTGTGTCCGTCATTTTATTAGGTGTATGTAAATATATGGTTTCAACTGTAAATAATGTTTTCCAAATTTAGGCTTTCAGGCCCTTTGTTACCAAACAAACCCTGACAGTGGAACCAGTTCAGCTCGGCCTGAAAGCACAGCACTGATCCCAAAGGGACATAAATGTTTCTGTAACTCATTTTTCTAAAAACAACAACCAGGGCTCGTTTAGGGCAGAGACGGCCCTGTTTGCTCGGCCGTCGCCGTGGCAACTGCAGTCCCACACACTCACATGGGGTTCCCCCGGCCCCCCCTGCTGGAGCTCCGAGCCCTGGGGGGGTCGCCATGGCGACGGCGGGCGGCCGGCGGGGAGCTGGAGAGAGAGCCGGCGGTGGAGCGGGCGCTCTGCTGGTCCTCAGAGGGCGAGTGAGCTGAGGGAGAGAGAGAAAACTGCAGCTGGTCACCATCATCTGGTTTATACTCAATAAAACCAAACATTTTTAAAAGTACTGCTAAGTCAGCCAAAGTATTATGACACACTTTAATCAGTTTACATGATTTTGCCAGCCGGTGTTAAGCCCAGATGAAGCTCAGTTAATACATTTATTTACCAAACTCAAACACACATTTAAATATATAAATGAATAAACATTTGGGTAAAGTGCTGCCAGAAGGCAAGTTATTCAGTAATTAATGTAAATATATAAGTTTGGGAGATAAAGTGTGATTTTTATACATATTTGCAGATTACTGTTACTTTTTCATGCTTAAAAAATGCTCACATTTTGTTTTTTATTGTAATAAGTAGTGTATTTTTTACATGTAAATTGAGTTTTGTTTATTTCTGGGTCAATATGTTTATAAGATGTAGTGTAAAGTGAAAAATAATTATACTTATATTGGATCGTTGGTATGCAGCTGCCTTTGAGTAGCTAAAATCTGCAAACACTTCACTCTCTAAAAACACTTACTACTTCCTATTTAATAGCTCAAACACCAAATATAGACACAGTCGTCTTTATTTTCATCCAATCAGCTCCAAGGACGATAAATGGAGCTCCTGGATTGGCTGCTTTGTAAACGTGTCAGGTAGCATTGCTGCTCTTTAGGATATTTTAGAAAAAATGCATCAAATATGTAGATTTTCTCAGTATTCTGAGTTATGCTCTACCAAACATTAATCTGAGATAAAAACCCGTTGTGTTCACTCAGTAGATTTTTACCGTTGCTTGTGCTCGAGTAAAAGAGCGTCCAGAGGCCAGAGGGCCTGGCGTCGGCTCTGGCCTGTTTCCTCTGGCTGATGAAGCTCTGGGGGGAGAAGGTGCGCCTCCTCTGCCTGCTCCTCCTCCTGGGACGGGGCTCCGGCTCGGTGCCGTCTCTGGGCCCCGCATCCAGCTGGCAGGCTGACAGGGGCCTGTTTGGGCTTCTGTCCTGAGGCGCCGACACGCTGCAGAAACAAAGCAACAGATTCAAACCAACAGGAGAAACGGAAACACGATGGATGAGATGCACCGATCTGAAATTAATATCCGTATTGGTCCTGATACTGAAAAAAGTTCTAAAATAAATTTCTAATTCAGTTCTTTTACGTCCGTATTTTAAAAAAGAGAAATGTTTTCTGTATTGGATCGTTATCAGCCGATACTAAACCCCAGATATCGGTATCAGAAGCGTCCCACCTCTCTGTCGCCATCTGGTGGGGGCACAGTGGAACTGCACCAGGAATCAGACGGCTGCTCTCGGAGCCCATGAAGCCGCTGTCCGTCTCTGGGGAGATTCGATCCTGATCAGTGAAACAGAGAAAACATTTCTGTTGACATGACAGAGCTGAGTAGGAACGAGTTACATTTACTCACTGCACTAAATCTTACCAAGTATTTTTCTCTAGTTTCTAGTGCAAATATCTTATTACACTTGAATTAAGTCATAATTACTCAATATTAATAAAAATAAGTACTAGTTCCACTGGAAGATGAGTACGAAATGTCTAGTTAAATGTTTTTGTGAAAAAAAAAAGACTTTTAGGAGTAGCTTTACTTTTACTAGAGTAATATTTTTTACAAAGTATCACAACTTTTACTTGAATAAAGTTTCTAAATACTCTATGCATTGTAACATACAGCATATTAATTTTTAGAAAAGTGCTGCCTGAAATCTTATTTTGTAGACCTTATTTATTTATTCGTGTGTGTGTGTGTGTGTGTGTGTATTCTATCTCATTTATTTATCTATTTTTGATCAGATCCTCATCAACCTGTGTATTTATAAAGTACTTTGAACTCGAGCCAGAGCTGGGTTGAAGGCCAATGAGCAAAACTAAGTTTTCAAACTGGTTTAAAAATGTTTATATTCAAACCTTTAAATGATCATGAAGATCTACTGTTCTATGAATGGATGGTCTGTTTGACGGAGCAGATTAAGCTGATCTTAGATCTGCTGGTAACGGGAAGGTCAGCCCCTGCGTGACCTTCCTGTTACCCCCTGCGCCAGTCAGTGCTGACCTGAGACAGGACCCGCCTGCTTCCTGTCTGGACCTTGCAGTTCCTCCACTCTGGCGCTCCGTCCACCAGGCTGCAGGCGCTGCTCAGGCTGCTGCTCCGCTCCAAACGTTTCCTGCTGCGGGCCGAAGCAGCAGGCGGCGTGGAGGGCGGGCTGCAGGAGGGAAGGCTGGTCTTACTGCGTCGCAGAGAGTCGACGTCCGATTCCACTTTTCTGCTACAGAAACAGGTTAGTGGGTAAAATTATCTAAACCTCAAAAATAAAAAAGTTAAAAACGCTTTTCAGAAATATTCACACCCCTTTCAACATGTTATGCTCCCCCTTAACAAGTTATGATACAAGATATGATCTTTCCACTTTTGACCAAAATCATTTGTGTTAATGAGATTTCAGGTGTTTTAGAGTCTCTGTCACTTTAAATCCAGGTAAGCTGCTGCTGGCCACGCCCCCCCAACTCAACGTTTACAGTCGCAGGTGAAAATGGCTGCCAACAGATTCGCATTTATACAACCACACATCTTTGAAAAGCAGAAGTGGAGCCTCCTGCACAACCAACAAGAATGCAACCAGTGTTTTTTGGATGTTGAGTCAGCAACAAAACACTTGTCTATTCCAGCAGCCATTGTACAGCTATTGTAAAACCAGCTGAACAAAAGTGCTGGAGTTCTGCCTGGGTTGCTAGGCAACGGCTCAGTGCCTTAACAACCAGGAGGTTTTTGAAACGCCTCGTTCTCCGGACAGCAAAAGACTTTGGTTTTCAGAAGCAGTTGAGGCCCAAATGGAAGCAGAAAAACATATAAAATGTGAATTTTGCATAATAGGTTCCCTTCAAATTTGACACAAATATCAGTTCACAATCAGCAGAACAGTAGGAGTCGTGATTTAAACTCGACTCACCTCTGTGCAAAAGTTTCCTGGACTTCGCCGTTTCCATTTCTCCAACCTTTCTGCTCTTTTTTCTCTCCTCCGTGTTTTGGAGGCGAGTTTGAAGGAAGAGAGGACGTAGCTTTGGGAACTATGAAACACTCCTTCAGTGTTCGGCAGCTAATCACAGGAAAAAGAAATTGAAACAACAACAATGTAAATATGCTGAAGAAGTGGAAAAAGGTTCATTTTTATTCTCCATTCACATCCAAAATGGCTGCCGATCATCAGGTCTGGTCACTCTGATTTTCTGGGAATGATTAGAAACAAAACAAGACGCTTAAACCAGCGAAACTCCACTTACTAATCCAGCGAATCAGATTGTTCAAACTCATCATGTTTGCCCCTTCTAGACAAAGATCTTAAGTAGAGAGACATGAGGTCGTCTTCAGCCACATCTTCCTCTTCCTCACTCTTTTTACAAGCTGAGTTTATCTCCAGCTCTGCTGCAGAACCAGAACCAGTCTGGGAAGACGGACTCTGAAAGGAGACGAGGGCGGTTTGAGTTATCAAACACATAAAACACATGAACACCTTCATTTTTTAATGACATTTAATATAAATATTTTAATTTAATTAAAAAACTGGTCAGAATTA
This sequence comes from Poecilia latipinna, assembly GCF_001443285.1. Taxonomy (NCBI): domain Eukaryota; kingdom Metazoa; phylum Chordata; class Actinopteri; order Cyprinodontiformes; family Poeciliidae; genus Poecilia; species Poecilia latipinna. Next base: position 175,567 of record NW_015113682.1, on the reverse strand, counting down.
TACATAACATAAAAAATGTTATGATTTTCATGTATAAATTTCTTCTGGATTTAACCTTCATCTCCTTTATTAGCACAAGATACTAACGTAGCTTAAATTTCAAGGAAAATTATTATGTTGAACATAATCAGGGTTATCAAGATTAATTTTGATTATTCAAATCAATGAGTGGAAAAAAAGAATACTGCACTTTTGAAAAATATTCTTAAAACTGTTTAGAAACTGATTATAGTTTGAGTTAATACACAAGCCTGTGTGCTTAATTCTGGTTTAGGGCTGAAACAATTAATGAGATTAATCGCGATTAATCGATTGCTGAAATAATCGTCAGCTAATTTAATCAATTAATCGTTAACTGGAGAACACAAACTCACAAAAATGTTACTGAAAGAGCAACATATTCAGGGCAGCAGTTTCACCAAAACTTTATAAAAAATATACATTTTGCATTTATGATAATAAAAACTTTGTTCCACGCAAAACTCAACTGGTAGTTTTAACTGCACCTGGATTATATTCTTTAAAAAAATATATTTTTAATTAATAAACACTTTTTGCTGTCCAAGTACTAATTGGTAAATAGAATAAATATTTTTTAAAATTTAGCCCAACACCGTACTGATGCTCTGTTGAGCAGAAAAAGCTGCTGTTGATGTTAGGATTTTTTTTTAGCTGCAAATTGATCATTTGGTCACAGTGCACACCAAAGGAATGTTGTCTTTATATTTTAGGCAATAAAATGTTTATTTCTTATTTTAAAACGAACTGAATTATTTGTGTATTTGCATTTTCTATTTTTAAAATGCCAATTCTTTGCGATTAATGAATTAATCATCAGAAAAAATCTATTAATTGTCAGAATAATCAACCGTGAACTGCGGCCCTATTTTGGTTGAATAATTATTGCATAATATCAGCTGAACTAAATAAATAAAATCCCTAAAAGGGTCTCAGATTTATTACTGAATGTGACCTTCCTACTCCAAATTATACAGGAAATGCGTCTCCAACTTCAGACGTTTTTCTGATTTTTTCAGAGATGCGAAGCATTAACAGGCAGAAAGAAGAAAGTGTTGGAACCTGCGGCTGAGTCTGGGTTACTTCTCCTTCAGACGGATCACATGAGGAGGTCAGAGGAGGTGAAGAACGACAAGAAGCAACAGCTTTGTGCTCCTCCTGCTGAATCCGCTTCTGCTGGATCCACTTCTGCTGAAGCTGCTCTTGCTGAATCAACTCCAGCTGAATCGGCTCCTGCTGCTGAATCTGATTCTGCTCAGTCTGCTCTTGCTGAACCAACAGCAGCTGAATCGCCTCCTGATGCTCAGTCAGGTCCAGCTGAATCGGATCCTGCTGCTGAATCGGTTCCTGCTGAATCGGCTCTTGCCGAGTCTGCTTCTGCTGAACCAACTCCAGCTGAATCTTCTCCTGCTGAATCTGCTCCACCTGCTCAGTCTGCTTCTGCTGAACCGATTCCAGGTGAATCGGCTCCTGATGCTCAATCGTGTTCAGCTGAACCCGATCCACCTGCTCCTTCAGATCCTCCATCCGCAGCCCGCACTGAAAGATCAGGCTCTCCAGGGTTCTAAAACACACAAAAAACTCTGTGAAATACACCGGATGCCAAGAAACTGGAAAAAAGTTTTTAGGGCAGAAATGATTAATCGTGATTAATCAAATATTGAAATAATCGTCAACTAATTTAGTAATCAATTAATCATTAACTGGAGTAAACAGACAACTCTGTTACTAAGATATAACTGCACAAAGTTTTGCTTAATTGCATCTGTAATATCTTATAGAATAAGGTTATGGTTAAATCTGCAGAATGTGCCCCTTTGTTTTTCTATTCGATTAATCGTCAGAATAGGTGATGATTAAACCTCTGTGTGGCTCTCCTGCTCACCGTTCGGGGTCAAAATGTTGGGTTTCCAGTCCTCTCTGCTGCAGGAGTTTGTGCTCATCTCGAGCCAGAAGGTATCCTCTCTCTAGAGAGTTCAGCCCTTCGTAGAGCTGAGAAACGCCGCGCTGGAGAGAAACGGCTCAAGTTGGAAAAACGGCAGCCAGACAGATTACTGAACAAAGCTCAGTTTGCTCTCACCTTTAATTCTTCTAAGGATGCGAGTTTATCATTCTTAAGGAGATCCTCAAAAGTTTGCACCTGGGAAAAAAATCCAAATTAAAATTTATAAGCCCTATTGGTAGAACTTTGTTTATGTTTTAGTTCTTTTTGTTACCTGCTGAAGGAACTTCTCAGACTGAGTGAACAGGATGTTGGAGAGTTGTTGTCCGAAGTCGGATGGCAAAGAAGAGGCGTCTAACTTTTCTGTTCAACAAACAGGCTGGTTACAGAAACGCATTCCTTCAGTTCCCTTTGTATAAACGAATCAGATTAGAAAGAGGCACCAGATGACGGTTCTACCCTGATGAGCAGCTCGTCCAGGAGAGCCGGTCACAGCTCTGTGAGGATAAAACAAATCCATCTTCAACAGTTTTGAAGCCGTCTGGTTCAGCCCAGCAGGCACGGCGTGACCGGCCTTCGGAGGCTCAGAGTCCAGGTTCACCTGCACGGAAAAAGAAAAATTTATAAATCACCTGCTTCCAAACATCTAATTCTGCTTCACAATTTGGCTCATTCACACATTTTATCTCCAGGAACTGAATGTTAAAGTAAAGGTAGGATTGGGCGATTAATCCGATTAATCAATTTTTACTGATTAATCGAGTTTTTGGTTTTTGAATATTGAATGTTTTTAAAAAATCTGAATAAATTTAATTAAAGCTGCCATCTTGTTTTACAGCCTCTATTTATTTGTACTTTGAATTCAGGTCAACTTTACGACAGGCCAAGATTTTTTTATTTTTAATTAGAATAAATAGATTTTATTGATCCCCAAGGGGAAATTGCTTCTTCATTGAAAATCTACTGCATCTATGGTGTTAAATATTAATTATATAAATATAACCATAAGAGATGAAGTTTACTAAATATATATAGAGAGTGATGAAAGTAATTCAATATGACTGAATATAAATAAAGTCATAACAAATAAATAAATGCAAATATGTTAATCTAAAAATAATCTATAAATGAGTGCAGAGAAAATTAGATGAATTTCTTATTTAACAGAAAATCTAATACACTTGAATTGAGACAAAATTTGCTTCAACTTTTCAGCAAGAAACTTGTTTTAAGTCAGTAACATTGATGAAAACTGGTTGTTCCACTGGCAGATTATTTCAGTGTTTTCAGTGAACTTTTCCATCAATACCAATAAATTATTGACTTAAAATAAGCCCAGATTTCTTGTTCAGAAGTCAGTTGGGTTTTAGTTTTCCCTTATTTCAAGAGTACCAAGATATTTGCAATAGAAACTAGACCAAAAGTACTTGGTAAGATTTTGTGTTTTTGAACTGAATTTAACTTTTACATAAATTAAAATGAAGATGTGGGACTGTTTTACATAATGTTTCAGTTGTGATTTAACGCACCTTTCTGACAAAATAACTTGTTTTTCACCAATAAAAAGTTGGATGTGACTTTAAAAAGATGCAAACCTTCAACAAACTACCATAATGTTCACCTGTAATGTGATTTGTTTGCACTCAGCTGATCCCCTGTGGTTAAGGCGCATTACTTCACTGAGCTGCAGAGTGGTCAAGTAAAATAAACAAAGGCAGCTGGATTTCATTTTTCTTTTTAATTTCAATCTAAAGGCTTCCATGTAATCTTCAATCTAAAAGCAATTTTGGGAAACGAGACTGCAGTCATTGTTTTAAAAGTGGGATCAGTGATAAATCACATCCTTACTAAGAGATGCTTTCATGAGAAAACACAAAGGTTGAAATATGAGAAACGGCCTCAGAGATGAACTACCTTTGCCTCCAGACGGAGACGATCGATGGTGTTCTCCGCCTCCGCGTACTTGGTCAGCAGCCTGTCGTAGTCTTCCTGCAGAGCGACACAAAGTGAGTGGATATTCCTCTGAGCAGCTTTGTTCTGGAAAACAAACTGTTGGACTATAAAAGGAACTTGGTTGAAATAAAGTAAAATAATTTCTGAAGGTTGAATGAATCCACCGAGGGATTAATGAACGCATAGATGAAGCAACATAACTTTTTAATAATGGAAAAGAAAACAAAGTCTTCCCCACGTTGTTTTTTAAATATACTTTTTTGAACTTGAATTATACTTAAATCCTCTTCAAGAAAGTTTAACAGTTTTACTTGAGCACTTATTAATAGATAATTTAAATTGTATTCCTACCTTGAGTAATCTTTAAATGAAATAATGTTTTTTTCTTACGGATGTGACTCGTTTTAATATTATAAATGCTTACTGTAAATCATAAGTCATGTCTGTTTGCTATGCATGTTAACTGTATTTTTTAATCCCGTCCATCAGCAGATTAGGAGGCTACGGATGAAAATGAGCCTTTCTGGGTTAATCTGACACCTTTGCATGATGTATTCATGTTGGTTAATAGGTATTGCTCCCTCTATGAAATAAATAACATTCCCAAATTTGTAGAATCTAGAAAAAACACTTAGTATGTTTTTGTGTTTTTACAGTGTATTGTGTATTAATGTAATTTTATAGCACAACCAAGTAACTATGTTAACTTCAGCTGATAAAAAAATGTTGTATACATCAATTATGACCTAAAATAAGTTTTATATAATAATTTAACGCCTTGAAATTGGGGCTCTGTCTCTTTAAAAGCTCCTCCTCTTTCTGAAGCGGAGTTCAGAAAGAGCAGGTCGTCCCAACATGGCTCCTCCATTAGCCCTTTAAAACATTTTTTGCAGCGCTGAACTGACAGGTAGCTCGTTTAATGAGCTCAGCAGCTCCACCAGATGTTTGCTAATTGCTGCTGACTAGTCTGAAGGAGCTGAGTGGAAGAGCTGCAGGGCTAGGTCCACCCAGGCGTTTCACCCAGCTGAATGGTTGCCATGGTGATTAAAGGATTCCTCAAACATGCATTTAAGAAGCAAAGCAACACTCCAGGTTTGTTTTGATGAGGAAACATCATCATAACACGATGTACAGCTCAAAAAAGTCTATTTTACATAATACTGTGCCTTAATTTAAAACCTTGAAATTGGGCCTCTGTCTCTTTAAGAAGCTCCTCCTCTTTCCGACACAATGTCTTCAGCCCATGATCCTGGCAATGTTTCTCCATGATGCTAATTTTCCATATTATCCAACCTTTAAGTATCATTTCCCTGCTGTTTTCACCATCGTGCACACCGAGCCAATCAGGTTTGGAGTAGCCCGCTAGCTGAGACGCGCTTCCTCCAGATCGTACCTGCAGCTGTTGCAGCAGAGTGGTGGCCTGCTGCCGACACCTGAACTCTGGAGGGACGGTGGAGCTGGCAGCCTTGGTGGGCGTGTTGGTATCACAGGGGGAGGATCTGTCACTGTTGAACAGGACTTCCTGAACGATGTCGGCGGGGGATTTAAACACGATGGGGGGCTGCGGCGACATCGTGGCTCTCTCTAACAACTTCCTGCCTTTCGGAGGCTTGTAGCCTCGCTTAGGGAAATGAATCCTGGGTTCCACCTTCGAGAAGTTCGGGGTTTGATGAGACAGTGATGCTCTCCTGGAAAGGAAAAACAAAAATGAAAGCCAAGATATGAGGTGTCAGTAGCTGCGTTTTCATTCTTCATAAAATTGCTCAGCATGAAATTACAAAAATAAATTTGCTTAATGGAAACACTTTTTATGGCAAAAAATGTTTGATCTATAGAATAAGATGGTTTTTCAGCAGTACACTTTTTTCACATCACATGAGTTACATGATCAACAGTTGGATGTTACTACTGACAGAAACGACAAAGAAGACAACAGGAAGTAGTAGGGAGATGATGGTTTGTTTTTATTTTTTTCGAATAATATGCATTTGGCTCTTGGGTAAAATCACTGACTACCAAAACGTCGCTCATGTAGCCGCTCCAAAGTAATTACATTTTAAGTACTACAGCAAATATCACTGATATTTATCTTTGTAGTACTCAAAAGTTGTGATCAAGTAGTACTCGTAATGAACTTTTACTGTTTATAAGTTAAATAGGAACGAGACGAGAGCTAGCTCTAAGCTTGTGGCTTGTTTATTGTTGTCATAGCAACTCCATTGGTCATATTTAAACATTTCCTGGTAATGATTCTTCGCTGGAGGGCAGCCATAGCGAGACACCACAAACCGATTTAGCAAGTTTTCTGGGGGAAACTCTGTAACTGTTTATATCTAGGACTATTAACGACTTATTGTGTGAACAGGCGATATTAATTTAATTTTTTACTTAATGTAATTACAGAAGTTGTGAAATGTTGCTGTTGTTTTTTTGACATTAGCAGAATATTGAGGAAGATTTCCTACTGACAACAGCAGATGAGCCCACCTGAGCTCGTCCGTTCCTGCAGGGTTACTTCTGGCTCCAGCAGCTTTCATGTTTCTGTCACAACCTCTGGACTCTGCCGAGCTGTTCGAGGCTCTGCCGAAGGAACACGTCCTGGACTTCAGAGCTTCAGCAGGGAGTCCAGCTTTCTGCTTCTCTGATCCTTCTGAAGAAATATTCTCCAACACAACTTGTTCAGAAAGGGGCACAGCTGCCCGAGGGGAACCTCTGAGCTTCAGCTCCAGGCGCGATGCGCTGGACCTCACGCTGCTGCAGCAAGACTCTGTTTCTGTGTCTGGGAAGGTTTCTGCTTCGATCCCTGAAGCAGTCGTCAGCTCCTCCTCGGTGAGCGTGTAACGGTGAGGAGAAAAGGAGGAGGTGACCGTGGACTCAGAGGCCAGACCGCTAGGCTCTGGGTTTTCAACTGCTGCTACGTCGCAACAAATGGAGGAAGAAAGCATTAAAAAGTACTTTTACATAAAAGAGGCTGACTTTTTTAACAAATACTTCTTATAAACTAGCTCTTTTTACACAATGATTTAAAAAATGGTTTCTCAAAATTTTTAGTTTTACAGTTTGAAACTTAATTTGTAAGAAGTTATTAAAATGCAACAGAAAACCGTTCTACTAAACAAATACAAGCTTAGATTTACAAAAATAAACAGACTTAATTCTGAAGCTGACTGTCATTTTGGTTGAAACATTTAAGTGTGACCTATTATGCGTCTTTGAAAAGGTTATAATAGATCTATGGGAGATACAAAACATTTTTGCTCAAAATCATTCTAGATAACTAGATTTTAGGCGTTTTAGGGTGTCCTGTCACTTTAAATCCAGATAAGCTGCTGCTGGTCACGCCCCAATCCCAAAGTTTACACTCATATATGAAAATGGCTGCAAACAGATGCGCAATTACACAAATGTGCATCATTGAAAAGCATTAGTAGAGCCTCCTGGACAACCAACAACGTTACATACAGCAAGTGGTTTCTGGATGGTCAGTCAACAACAAAACACTTGACATTTCCAGCAGCCATTGTACAGTGTATATTGCGGTAAAACCAGCTGACCAAACATGCTGGCGCTCCGCTTTGGTGTAACAGGTAGGATGTAACATTTGTTACCAAGCAACCCCAACCAAAGGAGTAGGAGGGGATTTTGAAACGGCTCATTTTCAAGAGACCAAACAACTTTAACTTATTGCCAAAAATTCGTTTTTAGAAGCAGTTAAGACCAAATAGAAGTACAAAAATATGCAAAGAGTTAATTTTAATAGTAATAGTTCCTCTTTAAAATATGTTGAATATTTAATCATTTAGTCTGAAAACGAGAACTTGAAAGCAGAGTACATTTCCAGGAGGAATAAACTCACGGGCTGGCCGGGGTTGAAGATCATCTCCTGAGGATTTTAGAGACGAATCCTTGTCGCCTCCACTAGGAACCGTGTCCTCTGGGGAGCAAGGATCGCCACACGGGTTCCCTAATTCCCACTCCTCCAGGGCCTCTGACAGCCCAATGATGCCGTCTTCATTCATCTCCTTGAAGAAGTCATCCTCTTCCTCTTTGGCCTTGCCATCGTCATCCTCCTCCCAGGAGTCGTCGGATGTCAGCGCGAAGGAGAGAGACTCTTGGATGGGCGACGGGGTCCAGTGGAGAACCCCGGGTCTGTTTTTTCTTCTGTCCATTCAGCCCTAAAGTCTCAGCTTCTCAGTCCAGCACACGGAGCATCTTTCTCAGATTCTGTGGTACCAACAGAAACCGATGCAGTGATGCTTCATTAAAATACAGACAACGGAATTGAAATACGGAAGGTCAAAATGAACAAAGGTCAACGCGTAGCTATTTTGGTATATTCACTCAATTAAAATAAATATACTTAATTTCCTCTGTAAATAAACAAATGTAATATTATATTCATTTTTAAAAATAAATTTAAAATTGTATAATCGCTTATGGCTGTATTGTATTTACAAATGCTTAGCACTTTGGATGGAGTAGCTTGTGAACAAATAAGCAATTTCCCCTTGGGGATCAATAAATTATATTCTATTCTAGATAAGAAAAACAAAAATCAGTTTAAAAAAAGCAAAATAAATTTTTTCTTTCTTGAATAAAAATATACAAGAAACTTAAAATAGACCAATGAATTTTTTAAAAAATTATTAGTATAATTATAACAAGAATTTTAGTTATTTTAAGATTTTAATTATTAATCAAAATAATAATTTTGATTAATAAAAGGGAGACAGACAAATGATACCAAACGAAACAAAAACTGCGTTAAGTAAAAACAATAAATGGCCACACAATTTTAAAAGCAGTAAAGTACAAGCAGAAGTTTTGTTTGTCTTGTTTTCTGTAATCATTTATCTGCACATCTTAACGGTCATCAGATTTTTACTGATTACAGATCAGTAATCCTCTAAAACTGCATAGGACAGACATAAAATATGTTATTTTACATGTTGAGTAGTTTGGTGATAATGTAGGTAATAAATTCAGGATGCCAGACAAAAAAAGTGTCAAAATATGCCTGCAGTGTCGTGTGACCTCAGAGGGATTAATATAGATGTTTATTTAACGTCTTATTATTCACCTCATTGTTTTATTTAGTTCAGTCTTGTTTGCATTACGAGGAACTAAGACTAACATTTACTGCTGTGTTGCGCGAATAAAACCCAACGGAGCGGCCGACTTTAAAATCTAGTGTCTCATCAGTAGAAACATAAAAGCTCACCTGTTGACTCGTTCAATCTCCCTGCAGAACTGAGGGTTTATCTGAGCCGCCATATGGGGCTTAATCTGCTCTAAACCCGACAGGGGGCTTCACTGACACCCAACAGACCCCCATCACCAGCATACATCTACAACGCTAATCAGCTGACATTCAGGGAGCCGCCATCTTGGATGGACGTTCAAGAAATTAAGGGTGAATAGAAAAGGAAATAAAACTGATTTTTTTTGTTTAAATGATGGTGAAATCAGGTCATGTTGAGGAAAAAAGAAAAATGCAGGTAGATTAAATACAGACGGGAGGATGGGGCGAAGCACGGCCTGATAGGCGGCTCAGATATTTGACTGATAATCTCCTTATGGTTCACCAAGCAGAGCCGAGGACACTGGACGCTCACGCAAGTGGACCAATGTTACTAAAGGTTACTAAAACTGACGAAATAACAAAACATTCAGAAAACATTTTCGTTAAGTGAAATAAATAAAATGGCAATTAAAGGCAGAGAATGCAAAAATTGTACTCAAGTAAAAGTAGCATTACGTCAACATATTTTTACCCAAATAAAAGTAAAAAGTAGCCGTCAAAGAAAAACTCAAATAATAGTCAAAAAGTATTTACTGAGAAACTGATCAAATTATCAATCATTTAATATTTAAAAATTACATCATCAGATGGACCAACATATAAAGTTAAATGTAAATTTTGGTATTTTAAGAACCAAACTGATTCATATAAATAATATTTAAAAAAAATCAAATCAGGCCAATGAAATTTTTTCTTTCAATAAAAATTTTAACAAAAATTGCAGATGTGTGTCTGCGTCTGGTGAATTTTAGGTTAAAACATGTTTGTTTTTCATTCAGGGGGTAGAAAATCCAGAAATTTTACTTTAGTAATACTTCATAATAACTTTCACCTTTTTCATTTCGGCAAAGAAAATTCACCAAGGTATGAAAAAACTAAAATTGGTACTGTGAATAATAAAAAAAACAATATTTGAACTAATAAAATCTACCAAAACCACTCTTAAAAGCTAATTAAAACTAACTGAATTAGACAAAAAGTCACAACAAAATAAATCTAAACTATAATGAAAAATCCTAAACTATCTTAAACCCTGAAGTGGACCAATGAAATGACATCCAACATATTTTGCTTGGCCAATGTTTAAATTAATGCTAAATTAATAATAAAATTTGAAAGGAATTTGCCAGACAGTCTGTATTTGTAGCCTAAATTGAAAGTCTGAAGCTGCAATCTGGTGAAAATATATTATTTCAACAGTTACTTAATTTAACGATTAATAAAAAAGGATTAAAACACTTTTAAAACACATTTTTATGTTCAGCAGACTTTAAAATAAACATTCTGGTCATTTCTACACTTTATTGTTTGGGTCGTTTTTGTCATTTTGATAAAAAAAAAAGCTGTCCCAAATATTTCCCCCGCCCCAATATAAAGTTATAAAACCAACACTTATAGTAGGTAATTAAGATTTATTAGCAGTAGTAAATAGTGTGGTGCAGTAAAACTACTTCTAAAACTTTTATTTTTTTCAGGACTGTTGCTCAAATAAATAAAACTGAGTAACTAGTTAATGCAAACCTTTGTAACACAAACAGCACAAAAACTTAATTTATGATCAACTCCAAATTACCAAAGAAAGGAGCAGCAGATCATATGCAAAGGTTTTTACAGCAGCGGCTCGTTGCCTAGAAACCATAAAACTAAAAAAAAGAAAGGCAAAATGAAAGTCCCACCCCTCCGTGTCTCCATGGCATTCACACCACAACAAACCACCCACTGAGAACTACTCACTGAAAGTTAAAAGACACAAAAAAAACAATATAAACTTATAAAAAAAATTTATATAATTCGTCACCCAGCATCAACGAGAAAGTGCGTCACAGAAAACCGTTAGCTAGCAGTACAAAAGTTCGTTACAGTTTACAACACGGACAGCAAGTTACAGTTAAAAATAAATGTCTGCAGCCCATTCTAAGATTAATTTTGACAGAAAAACGGCGTTACCTTGTTTTACAAAATGTTACAGGACGTCTTTCCTCCAGACAACTTTGACACAGGTGACATTTAGAAAGCTAATTATCATCAGTCCAGAGCGCAACATTGATTCTGCTGCCTGGAAGGCTAATTACCCCAAGCAGAGTAAACGGGTTAAATTTCGCCCCACGCTATGACTTGCAGGTATTTCTTCGCCAAATTATCGACACAAGCATACCATTCATATGATTTACAGCATTTGTGTGCTTTAGAAACTAAATATGTTCCAACAACTTTCAGAAATACATGTTGAATTTCTGGAGATTGCAGGTAGTGTTTACCTTACAGTCAGCGCAGAGGGCTTTGTATAACCTTTCCAAGTCAACCTGAGCTGTGATTGGTTATTATGTTAAAAGGAGGCGGGATATGTCTTTCATTAATAAACCTTAGAAAATGTAGTTATTAAGCGACGCCACAAGAGGACACTGTTTAATAACAATTTGATATTTATGCTCTTCCAAATAAGTTTTAAAATAAAATAAATAATTAGCAAATATAAATACATATATATATAAATTTTACCCAAGTAAAAGTGAAAGCGTTTTTTGGTAGAAAGTCTACTCAAGTACTGAGAAACTGATGAAATTATCAATCATTTAATATTTAAAAATTAAATCATCAGACAGAACAACATACAAAGTTAAATGGAAATTTTGGTATTTTAAGGACCAAAATGACAATAATTCATAGAAGTAACAAAAAATAACAAAATGAGGCAAAATAAATGTTTTCCAAATCAGTTTATTTCAGTATAAAACATGTTTGTTTTTTATTCAGGGGGTAGAAAATCCAGACATTTTACTCAAGTAAAAGTAGATAGAAATACTTCATAATACTTCATTAATGAAATTAATGAAAAAGTACAGCGTCCCTCCAGGATTTTTCTTTTTTTTTTGTTTTTTTTTGTTTTTTTTTTTGGGAAAATTATTGACTTTTGGTGCTAATTTAGAAATATTTGCAAAAAATTAACAGAGTAGAGAAGTAGAAGTAAGACATCCCCACCTACAGGTGGGAGGTACCATCACTTAAACCCGATGTTTTTGATCATTTTTGCAGAAAACCTTCAGTGAACTCACATTAATGCATTAGAGCAAAAAAAAGTTTATGGATGTGTTGATTTGTGTGAAAACTGGAGGGACTGATTGATGTAATTTGGCAATAAACAGATAAAAACTGCTTTGATTTGACTTGTAAAATAACATTTAGGCACACACGTGTGATATTTAAACATAAAACGCTACGGCGGGCCGGATTTGGCCCGCGAGCCTTCAGTTTGACACCTGGTGGACGCAGATGATGGATGGATGTTAACTTTGATCCATCAGCAGTGAAAAATCAGGCTGAATATTTTTCCTTTTCTTCCATATTTCCTCCTCTTCTCCACCTGATGGGGAGGTATCATCTGTTTCCCTGAGGCCATACACACACACACACACACGCACACACACACACACACACACGTACAGGCAGCAGCCTGAATATCACGTCCGACATGTCTCTGATGCATTAATTGTCCTGAAGGCGTTTCAGTCGCTCTAACACAGGAAGAGGATTTGGAGGCAAGAAAGTGTCAAAACTTGGAGACAAACTCAGCGACTTTAGCTTGTTTTAATTTCTGGACATGGTATTTTGCAGGTTCTAAACGATTAATGGGTGGGAACTGACATGATGATTGCTCTCAATATAGATGTATGGAGTTAAATTGGGGCCAAAACTTTAAAAAAAAAACTGAAGACACTGTAAACAAATGTTTAAACATAGAAAATGTCCACTTTAAAACACAACCAGATATTTGAAACTGAAAAAAAAATGAATCTGAAAAGTGGATTTAGACTTTTTCACTTCCATTTTTTTGTCAATCTCTTATAATTATTTTCATTATTTTTAACAGCTTCAAATTATTGTTTCAGTTTTTTTATTTGCAATTTTTTTTCCGATTAAACTTTTTTTTTTAGTTTTATATGTTTTTTTTATTTTAAAAATTCCTTTTCAGTTTCAAATCAATTATTTTTTTATTTTAAGTTAATGAAATCAGAGGTTGATTTTTTTTTCAGATTCAAATTTTTTTTCAGTTTTATATCATTTTATATCATTCAACCTTTAGATATTTTTTTAGTTTGAAATTATTTAAGTTTTTCATTTTAGTTTTAAAAATTTATTTTTCTTATTTTTTTCAGTTTCAAATATTTTATTCAAATTCAAAATGTATTTTTTCAGTTCAAAATCTGTTTCAAAATTTTTTACTTATTTCAATTTCAAAAATGTATTTCAGTTTAATTTTCAAAATATTTTTTTCAGTTTTATATCGTTTTTTCTCGTTCAAAAAATTTGATAAAAATATTTTCAGTTTCAAATTATTTTTTCAGATGCAAAATTTATGTTTTCAGATGACATTTTTTTCATTTTATGTAATGTTTCTTTGAACAACTTTATGGCTCTCTTGTAGCTCCATATAAATATGCTGGTATTTCAGTGCATTCTGTCCAGGCTCCCAGTGACTTTGGAGCAGAAACAGGCCCGCAGCATCACAGATCCTCCACTGTGTTTAACAGCAGGAGAGATGTAATGATGAAAAAGAGCAAAATTAGACAGATGGACTCATCTGAAAAGGTTTTAAATAAAGTCTTATGAAGTTTTGGTGGATTTTTCACATTTTGAATCTGTGGAGGTTAAATGAACTTTACTTTATTCGTCTGTTGAATCCAGAATCAGCAGTTTGATCCGATTACAGACTCACTTTAAATCCGTTTCCATCAATCAGTTGCTGACATTTGCCAACAGGCAGCAGGATGTGTCAGAAAAGCACATGTGGTGTTTTTCTCTAAAATGACTGACGAGAGTTTGATGGTGATTTGTCAGAGCCGTCCAGGCGGACCGTTTCCTCTCTGCTGGTGACATTTATATTCATCTTTATTCACCATCTGCTTGTTTTGACCATATTTCTCTTGTTTCGTCCATTAAGCGCAAACAGACACGCTCCATCTGCAGAAAACAAACAGAACGCACCTTCCTGCACCAAATGCAGATCCATTTCTATAATTCCAACCCAAACCGGCCCAACATGAGTCAACAGAGTGATGAACAGAGAGCAGAAAAACTCCACAACAAATTAGATTTATTTTTGTTTCCTCTCCGTCTTTCATCGCTTATCTGCTAATTACTGTTTCTAAAGACAGACGGAACGTGAACGCCCACTCGCTCGGCATGTATGATTTTTATTTTAATATTTAGCGATGTCATTCTGTAAATGTCTCATTACTTTCTCTCTCGGGTGTAATTGCTGCTCCTGAAAGCCCCACAAGAGGGGAATGTGATTAAATGTAGCTGATTAAAAAAATTAAATCATCGTCTGGGGAACCGGTGCAGTCAGGGGTGAAAGGACGAGGCAGACTGAGCGCGTCTGACAATATCTTTAAATAAAATAGAAATAAATAAACTATTCATTAAAAATTAACAACTTTTGCAATGAAAGTAAATCAATAAATCAATAGTAAGAAAAGCCAATTTTCTTACTACTAAAACATATAAAAACACGCACAAGGTGCGTCTTATTTTGCAAAGGTAAAATGCTAATTTGTAAAGTGTTAATTTTTCTTAAACTCAAAAACAAGAAGCACTGCACTCTACAACTTCATTTATTTAACTCAGTTTAGTTTTTCTATGTTCAGACATTCCTTAAAATCTGTGGAATAATCTATTACAGTCACATGTTGATGACTTCAGTAAATAAAACACTATTTATAAAAGATAATTACAAATATAACATTTAGTTTTCAGGGCCATATTTAGCCAATAATAAAAACGTAACATCAGAATGAGGAAAAAAGCTTAAAATTTTCAGATTTAAGTCAAAATTCTGAACAAAACTCAGAATTCTAAGAAAAAAAAAAAAAATTCTGAAACTGAGCTCAGAATTTTGATAAAAAGGTTGAATTTTAAGATTGAAATGAAAATCCTGAGAAAAAAATACTGTGAAATCTGAGGAAAACTGTCTAAATTCTGAGATTAAAATCAGAATTGAGAAACAAAAATCAGGATTTTTAGTGTACAATCAAAATTTTGAGAAAGATTCAGACAAAAAAGGCTAAATTTTAAGATTAATATCAGAATTCTGAGAAAAAAAAGTCTGAAATCTGAGATTTAAGTCAGAATTTTGAGAGTAAAAAAAATTATTTTGAGATTAAATTCTTAAATCTTTAATTTTGTTCTGTATCTCACACTGAAAATCCAAGAATCAAAATTTAGATTTTATTCCCTGAGAAACTAATCCTACATTAAGATTTTTTCTAGTAAAATTAGTTAAAATGATTGCTGTCTTTAAAAATTCCTTGTCAATAAATATATCTAAAACTCAGATTTTTTGGGGGGGAAAATGTTGTGGATTTTATTGACAAAATGCAGCCTGGAAGCCGTCTGCTCTGCTTGGGAATTTATGTTTTCACAAACTATATTTGGGTTGTAATAAATTACATCAAGTAACCTTCAGACTTGTACTTTCTGCCTTTCTCTCTACTTGTTTCCTAGAAATTATTTCTGTTCCGTCTTTATTGGTTGTTCAGAGTTTAAACTTGTAATTCTTCTGATTCACATGATGTTTTGTTTTTTTCTTGAGGTAAACTTTATTATCTGACAGACATTTAAGTCTAATCTTCAAACATCGGAAAACTGAAAATAATCATCAGTGGGCATTTTGTTGGGATTCTGATCTAAAATATCTCCTAACTTAAACAGAGAAATAATTCACTAAATAAAAAAGATAATGAAAATATAGGGTTTTGTTTTGTAAAAAACTAAGCTGATAAGTGATAAAATATCAGCTTGTTTTTCTGCTGAAATGTATTCCTGAAAAAAGATGTAATAAAATATCTGGTATATAATTAAATCTGTGATTCAGCTTTGTGATGCATTCAAACGACAGGCTGTTTGTGTTTAACAGAGGAAGATAAATCAGGGGGATTGCCTGGTACATCCATAATTACTTCCTTCCCAAACAGTTCGAGTTTTTATATAATCTGTTCAGAGCCTGACAATATGACAGCAACTCAGGCAAATAAACCTTTATGAGCAACATTATGTACCTCATCGCTTATTTTTACAGAAAATTATAATTGGGAAAAACAGTTTAAATTGCTTTAAAGTCAACAATATGTCTTCTTCGACGGTATTTTATTTTACCAAGCTGAAATATAGTTTTAATTTCTTCTTCTTCTTCAAGCTGCCAAGTGGCAGTTTTTAAAAACCTAATTAGTTATCCACTAAAAATGCTTCATAACAGTGAAAAACATGAGCAAAATTACTCCATAAAGTACAGCAGTCAAACCTGCTAGTGTCAACATTAGTGTTAGCATGCTAACGCTAACAGTAGCATGCTAACGTTGCATTCTAAAGAAGTTAGATTTTCTTGGAAAAGTATACATCTCCGATGATTTGAGTTCATAATATAGGTACCTTTAGAGTAAAATGGAGATAAATACGTTGTTTTCAACTTGTGGCACTGACAGAAAATGACGTCAAACTGCCGCATTTAGAACAGAAGCAGCGCCGCCATTTTAGCTTCGGACAAACGAGCGTTAAGCTGCGTTTTGTGTCTGAACAGCTGATTTTGTTTGTGATCGGCTGGTTAAGGTTATTGCCCACCAACAGCTGCTTGGCAACCGCAAAAACACTCAAAATGAAGAACTGTTTTATGTGACACCGAGCTGACATAGTAAAACTAATCCTGCTCAAGGTGCCCCAATCAATTCACAGGCTTTTCAGAATTAATATTTAAGTGCTAGCGAGTGCTAGCTACCACAGTTAGCCAGAAAACAAATAAAAAACCTACCTTTCAACCAAATGCCTTCTTTCCGCTCACTTTCAGTCCTCCTCACTTCAACCATCGCTTTAGTTTTTCCACACTGAGCTTGTGTCAAATATTGAAACGAAACTCCTGTTTAGTCTTCATCTTCCAGGATGTTACACATTCTAGATGTCGACACGGTGCTTTGTTTGTCCGAACATCTTTATTTGTGAGCCAGTATTTTATCCACAGTGAGCCTATCCCAAATGTACCTTTGAGATTTGAGTTTTAAGACTAGATTTGCCTGATGGTGCATGAGCTATTTAAACAATTTAGATTTATGAGGGAAAAAAGTCAGACTTTTGATTTTAAAAAAGTCAGTCTTCTGAGAAAAATGTCAAAATTCTGAAATTCATGTCTGAATTCTGATTAAAAAAAATTCTGAAGTCTGAAACAGAGGATGATAAATGCTGATTTTTTTCCCCTGAAAAAACAATCAGCATCATTTTGAAATTAAAATCAGAATTCTAAGAACTCAGAATTAAGAAAATAGAATTCTGAAACTCAAATCCAAATTCTTAGAAAATGTCAGCATTTTGAAATTATAGTCAGAATTATGAGAGCATATTTTTTTTATTGTATTGTTGGCCCTAATCTTCTTTCATATGTTCTAGACTTGTAGGCATTGGTTAATTTTTTTATCTGCTCTTAATTTTCTGTGGATTGTGGCATGTTGAGTTACTTTTTCAAACTAACCTACTTTATGTCATACAGGAAGGAACCATTTATCAAAATTTGGAAGATAATTATTAAATGACCCATTTTTATAGTTAACTGACTTATCTGGTACCCCTTTAAGTCTATTTCTGAGCTCCTCATACAAAAGGTTTAAAGATAACTCAAAGGTTACACATGTTTTTATTTATATAGGAGCATTTTAATGTGTGCAGCATATATCCATCTGTATCTACATATGTCCATTTTTACATACAGTACAAACCCGAGCTTGTAAAGTCAAGCATCCGTCGGTTTCAGCTGTACAGTTCACTCTCAGACAGAAGCAGAAATAAACGTTAAATAAATAAAGGAGACGTCAGACAGAGCGAGGATCCGTTCCAACAGCTGCAGGTTTCAGACAGAAAGAAACCAGAAAGGCTGGAGGTAACACGTTGAGGAAATAATGCCTTTCAAGTTAAAGGTTGGATTAGAAAAGAGAAGGAGGGCTCAGAGATCAGTCGGTGGTTCTGTTTCGGTTTGTGCCATCAGATCGTGAAGAAGGTTGGCCGTCATCATCATCATCATAGTCGCCTGCTAGCAGCTATAGCGCCACGTTGAACTCCGTCACCAGGAAGTCGACGTAGTCCCTCTCTTTGGTCTTGAAGGCCTCGGCGATGAGGCGAGCGGCGTCCCGGTGCTCTCGGCCCCTGAGGGAAACCCCGTTTACCTCCAGGATGATCTGACCCACCTTCAGCTGGCCGCAGTTATGGGCCGAGCCGCCCCTCTGCAGCGCAAACACAGGAAGTACATCAGCATAGCACCAGGACAAGGTCACATTTAGGGCTGCAGCTAACAATTCAGTTACTTTAATTTATTTATTTCAGACAAAAAGTAAAAACAAGGAAAAATAAAAAGCTACACAAAGGATCTTCCCCATTGATTAAACAGATGATTAATTGGATAAAAAATATGAAACACTTGAATCAATAATATATATCACAATATCAATAGGTAATACATCTGATAGAATATTCAACATTTAAGCTAAGCTAAGGTGGTGGAATCAACTAACTCGCATGCTTTTTGGTTGCCTAGCAACAGCCTGCTGAGTAGGAAGCAGTTTCAAGTTCCGCCCAACTCTGGTTACCTAGCAACAAGCTGGTGAGTAACTGGCGCAGCAACAGTTTCAAGTTTCTCCTCAGCGCCTCGAAACTTATTAAAAATAAAAAATGACGACATGGAGAGAAAACTGGATGAAACAGGAAACATCTTAACAGCCTGGCAGGATTTCAGACATTTAAAACAAAAAACTAATCAATAATTATCGATATCGACTGATATGAAACACTTATATCGTGATAAATATTTCAGTCTAACCATATAACCAATAAATTAAAAGATGAAAAAAACAAATAATTCAAATTTTTTTAAATAAGAAAATGTAAATTGTATAACCTAAAATGTAATAACTTAGTATAATTTAAAGTAAAAGACGTATCTGCAGCTTAAAAATAGATTATTTTTGGATTAATAATTGGACAGTAAATGGGATTTTTTTTTAGCAGAATTTTGTAAAACACATTTACAGAATTTTTTTTATATCTTAAATGGATAATGTATCTTTTTTGGACTGAATTACTACTCTATGTTGTTTTTCATCAAATGGCATTTTTTAAAGTTTGTTTACTGCAGTTAGTGATTAATCGATTGGTAAATTAGTTGACGATTATTTCAAAATCAAAACAATTAATAATTTCACACAAGTCTATTTGTTTCTAAATAATAAAAATAGTTCCACCTGAAGCGTTTTTGAGTCAAATTACCAGCAGGTTTAACATGTTGGAGGATATTTATTGCTAAATTTGCATCACAAATGGGGCTTTGAAAATCAAACGATTTAAACAATTTTACCAACTTCTGAGGAGTTTTCCTCTGAAAATGTTCTCATGCCTTCATTACATCTAAGCAAATTGGTTTAGTTAACTTTGTTTTTTTAACTTAATGAAAAGGGCTTCTTAGTTTCTCTTGTGGGTAAAATTTACAATATTGGCAATTATTTCCTGAATTCTTGCATAATGCCTGATTTAAATATGGATTAGATGGATGTTGATGAGTTTTAATGGTGCAAAATTCTTATAAAGGCAACTTATCTTACATAAATACTTACAAGCATGTGATTTCAGAGGCAGTTATGAATAAACATGTTAATTAAACCAATAACAAGACGTATGAAAAACATTTTCAGGTCACATTAGTGAGATAAATATTCATTATAGAATAAATAGATGGGTTATCATAATAAATTAAAGTAGCTTTTAATGGAAGAGTGTTATTTCCTAATGTAAAGTTTTTGTGCATCTTTAATTTTTTCATTTCTGATTTTTAAATATAAACCTCAGAAGCTGCATCAAAAGAACCTAAGAAAACGTCTTGAAATTAAAATGTTTCAATAAAAACAAAAAATTATTTTGTTCATAAATGAGAAAAAAAAACCTTTCAGAGAATGACCATTTCATTATAAATTGACAGAATTTATTTCTAATATGTGAAGAAATGAGGACCAAAACCAACAACAGAACCATTTACATTAGACCCACATCCTCAGATCGGTTTTAAAAGTGACATATTTTCTTTCCTGAGCAGGTTAGGACAGGTCTATGGCCTATACAAAACAGATTGGTTACATTTTTGGCTAAAAATCATGAGATTCTAGCTTAGAACACTCCAGCATGTTTAGTAAACATGCTGGAGTTCATCTGGGGTTGCTAGGTAACGGGCAGAGTTCCGCTGGGGTTGCTAGGGTAACTTATTTCCAAAAACAAGCTGGGTCGGTTTGTTTTTAATAATTTGGGCTGCAGAGACCCAAATGGAAACAATCAAAATGTGGATTTTGCATAATGGGTCCCTTCTAAGGCAACACAAATCCTCCAGAATATTGAGAATACAGGGACAGGTACAACTGCAGCAGTTTTTCTCCGTCCTCAGATGTGGAGATTTGGTCTAGCTGAGAGGAAAGCCCTTGAGGACAGGAGCGATTGGACATACAGAAGCCAGGGAATTGCTGTATCACCTCTCACTGCTGCAGAGAGACTGAACTGTCTGGGCAAAGCTTTGATGCTAT
The DNA here is from genome assembly GCF_001443285.1 of Poecilia latipinna. NCBI lineage: Eukaryota > Metazoa > Chordata > Actinopteri > Cyprinodontiformes > Poeciliidae > Poecilia > Poecilia latipinna. Next base: position 154,758 of record NW_015113682.1, on the reverse strand, counting down.
CGTCTGAGGCCAATGGGAAGCTAAACAACAAAGAAAACCTTAATTGCGTTTTTTTCTTCTTCTTCTTCTTCACTCAAAGCGAGTTTAGTAATCTGAAGATGTTTGTTTTAGATCATTATAAAAAGCAGATCCAGTTTGAACCGGTTTCACACAGATGTCCTAATATTATGATTACAAATTAGAGTGAAAAATATTTTGTGCTAATACATCAAATCATGTAATTCTGTAGAACAAAAAATGCTTAAAAATGTAATTTTAAACACAGATTTGTTTAAGTTTGCATAAACAAATCTGTGGAAATGATTTGTGTATGTGATTCAGTTTTTTGATTACAGAAATCTGTGTGAAACTCTGCTGCCCTCTGCAGGCGCTTCTCAAATTGCAGCTGCAAATTTTAGATCTAGAAGGCTTTTTTTGTTGTTTAGGAATTAATATGGATATAAAAGTAGACTTCCTCTTGTATAACTGAGTTTATATGCATCACTTTGAGAGCCAAACAATCACACACGCTGTGACAAATTACTGGTATTATTCAGAATAAACAACAGTACTGTAATAAAGATTTTAAGCCAACACATAGGTCAGCTACACTTTAGCTCCTGTAGACTGTAGCGCTAGCAGAACTAAAGTTTATGATTAGTGCTTTAATATTAACTTCTGCTAAATACCATATCAGTGTAGAGGTTTAGCATTAGCAGAACTAATGTTTATGATTAGTGCTTTGGCATTAGCTTCTGCTGAATACTGTATTGATGTAGCACTTTAGTGCTAGCGAAAACTAATGTTTATGATGTTAATTTAGCTAAAAACTGTATTTGCATAGTGCTTTAGCATTAGCAGAAACAATGCTCATAATTAGTGGTTTAGAATTAGCATATGCTAAATGCTGTGTTGGTGTAGCCCTTTAGTGCTTGTGAAACTAATATCTGTGATTAGTGGTTTAGGGTTAGCATAGCTAACTTTTTAGCTAGCGGTGTCTCCACTGCTTTACTGGATTAATATGCAATTATGGGTTCAAAAACCTTCTTAAATTATCAGTAAATTGTTGCATTTTTGGCTCTAATATATTTAAGATGTCTTTCATAACTACATTACAGTTGTTTTTAAATTAAAAACTTTCCTTTAATTGTGAAATCCGAATGTTTCCTAACATGATCTTTCATTTGGTTTCAGGTGGAGACGCCACTCAGCGGTAGAGAAAGAGCTCCTTGTTCCTTCCTCTGCTATTATCCACTGTAATGAGGAGCATATTTTTCATTATTAGTCTCCCAGTGAAGTGACTCAGAGCTCCATTTTTGAGGTATAAATGTTGTTTATGACTCTAAATTTAGAGACACGGAGAATTAAACCGAGGTTCTTATCGGCGAGGCAGTAATGGGGAATGCTGCCTGTAAAACGGCTTCATTCAAAGGCTTACTCCATTATTTGTGATAAAGAAATTTAATTCCCAAAAAGCTGAGCCTCGTGAAGTTTCGTCTCGCTTGGCACATAAATAAAAGGTTCTTATAAACCAATGATTGCTTTTATTAGGTACTTCCTGATTTTTGCATTTATTCAGCAGCCAGTTCCCGTCGGTTTCTGCTTCAGGTGAAGCAGCGGACCAGAAGAAGTAGTTTCAGGGAGGATTTGTTTTCTGATTGCTACCAGAAGCACGAACAGCACCATGACCTCCAACCTCCACATCCAGAGCAGCAGCCCTGGTCTTCCTCACCTTATTATCTCCAATCTCATGGTTTTTTTTTTTACATCCTGTCCTCCAGTCGCCTATTTGATTCTGAATGCACTGATTTCCAAACCTTTTATCCCTCCCTTGGCAATCAGCCGACCCAACCCAACCCCACTTCATTTTTTTATTTCAATCAGCGTCTCGGTGAAGTGGGAGGCTGAGTGACGGCTCTGAATGCTCAGACCTTTTAAAACTGCCAGTCCTGTGTTCCCTGAAAACGATCTGCTGACTCACAGAAACAGAAAGATGCACCAACAGATGGAAACCGTTTTATATTTCCTGTACGCAGGAGCATCTCAGTAAACTACAACCTCTTTAAAAAGTCATCCTTCAGTCATTCAAAAATGCATAGTTCCACTTTTTGCATTTTGGTAACTGTTGAATCATATAAGAAATAATATTTTACACAGTTTTAGAAACGTAATAATATTACAACTGAAGTCTTAAAATTGTATGACTTTGTTCTCAAAACATTGAGTTTAATCTCATGTTACTATGACTAATCTCGTATTATTTTGAGTTTATTCTCAACTCCTGTGTTTCTGCTGGTTTCACCAACTCAAATTTAAGACTTTTTATGAATAAAATTTAAGGCACTGAGTCAAACAATCCAAAATAATTGAAAAACCCTTTCTCAAAAATTGTCAAAAACATTCTTACTTGCACTAAACAGCTGCCTCAGCTTTAATTGGTGTCAGATTATAGTCTATGATCTGCATTAAAAGTCACATTTACTGTCATAAATAAGTGCAAATATTTCTGAATTAGAACCACAAACACTTTGGTTTTCATTGGAAAATATCACAAAAAGATCTTTCAGATCAATTTGAGAAGCAATTTTGATCATATTTCACCATTTTATCGTGTCCTGTAGCGCGGGGCGCTGGTCTTGGTCTTTACTCGGTCTCGACCCTAAAAGTCTTTGAGAGACCAAGACCAGACATGCTCTGGTCTTGGTCTTGTCTTGGTCTCAGGATCGGTGGTCTTGACCACAACACTGGTCCCTGATCTAGAAGGTTTGGTGAAATGTAACCAGAGAGGAGTTGCCTCCAGCTTCTCATCAGAAAGACTTCTAGGATGTTGAATCTCATGGATTTTCCTCGTTTCTCTGAACTCACCTGGATTGTGACGATGCGCGGCAGCGGCTGGCGAGTGTTGGCTCCGCCCTCGATGGCGATACCCAGGGTGCTGGCACTCTTTGGCACCCTCACTAGCATGGAGGTGGGCTCCAAGAGCCCCGGCTGGGGCAGGAAACGGAGAGGAGAGGATTTTATTAAGTATTTAAGAGCATCATTTAGTAAAATAATGTTTGCAGTTTGTACTTTGAGCAAGGATGAGTTTTTCTAAAAAGGCCAAGACCTTTTATTTCTTAAGCAACTCAGTGTTATAAATACATTCATGAATACATTCAACATGTCAAAGGCCAGAAGCATCATCAGGAATTTCATTTCATCTAATTCTTTCTGACTCATTTAAATGTTTATTTCTTCAGTGAATAATCTAAAGCATGTTAGCGGGGTTTAATGTTCTGGTCCAGTCAAAGCCAACACCAAAGAACATGTTCATTTCTGTTTCTGGTGTTTATGAATGTCCAGTTTCCATATCTAACGGCATTATAGAACATTTAAATTAGAATGTGAAAACTAAAGCTTCCACTAAATACCATACTGGTATAGCAGTTTAGCATTAGCTTTCACTAAATATTATGTCGGTATACCAGTTCAGCATTAGCTACAACTAAATACCATGTTGGTATAGCAGTTTAGCATTAGCTTCCACTAAATACCGTGTTGGTATAGCAGTTTAGCATTAGCATTTGTTAATTACCATGTTGGTATAGCGCTTTAGCATACCTAATGTTTATGGTTCGTTCTTCAGGGTTAGCATAGCTAGCTTCTTAGCTAACAGTGTAAACTACTGCTGTGAGCTTTAAAATGACATTACTGTGGGCGTGTGTCACATTTAAATGTGACCCCGAGGTCCATCTTTGCATTTTTCATATCCTCAAGCTGTTGTTTATCTATTGATGATGTATAAATAAATACCAATCATCACATTATCTATTTTTTTTTCTTATGAGACGAACAGAAAACCCCAAAAACATGTTTGAGTTTTTCACCAGTGACCACAGCAGGAGTTTTTATGTGTAAAACCTGAAATAAATATTTCCAGTTTCCCTCTTTTCCTCCACATCCTGCTGACATTAATGAAGAGAAAGGTAAATGTGTTGCTCTTTGGGACAATAAAAGCTTTTTATTACACACAGTCCATTTAATCCCTAATTTCCCTGAGAAGTAATCCCCAGAGGGGAAAGAAAGCAGCCAGTTTGAATAAATAAAACACTCCCATCCTTACTTGTTATTCCTGACATCAATCAACCAGGAGCAGAGAGCGATTTCAGTTTGGTTACATTACAGCGCAGCAAGTGAACGGATAAATGATGGATCATGGCTGAATGAATGGATGAGTGATAAATGAAGAAATAAGTGAGACGATGTGTGAACAAACAAGAGGGAGGAGAGAAGAGATCGCAGTTAGGGTTAAATTCAGGATCAGGAGAAGGACTAAACATCACACACGTTGATTTATTGAGCTTCTTCCAGCTGGACCCGATTTAGACCACACACACGTTGGCAGACGGCCAATCAGCTGCAGGGAAAATGAATGGAGTGCCGGGATTGGCTGCCTTGCTAACACAAGCTAGTAGCGCGACAGCTAGCATTACGGCTAAGTGTTTCAGTTTACCAAACCGCATTTTCTTCAGAATATTTGAGAAATGCAAATAGGTGAAATTTTCACAAATAATTTAAAATTATGTTCCTCAAAGAAAAAAAAATCTAAATTAATCATAATTGGAAGCTGATATTAGCCAAGAAAAGTTTGATTCAATTAAAAAATACGTTATTTATCCCAGAGGGAAATTACATTTGATCGTTTCATTTAGACAACATAACTAGGGATGCACAATATATCGGCATCAACATCGGTATCGGACGATTTTAGTTATATTTTAACATTTCGGTATCGGTCCGATAAATAAAACTGGGCTGATATGAACAACCAATATTTATTTTTAGCTGTTTTTGATTGGTTGCTTTTTCCAAATGTGTCAAAATAGCAGCGAAATATAAATAATATTGTTAAATATTGGTTATCGGCCATAATAGCAATATTAATACCGGATATTAATATCGGCCCAAATTTTCATATTGGCGCATCGCTAAAAAATTTTACTTCCACAGTTTTTATTTTCTGAAACAAATATGTATATTCCTTAATTTTGCCATTATTTCTAAGTAAAAACGCAGTTAAACCGAGTCTCAGAAACTCAGCGGCAGATAATCCTCCGTGTTTTTAATCTGCAGCCGGTTCTGAAGCGCCATCTCACCGGTTTGGACGGGTTTTCCCCTCCGCCGTCCTGGGAGTGGCGGGCGGGGCGCGCGCCGGAGGATCGGGGGCTACCGTCTTTACTGACGTGTCCCGACTCGGCGATGTCCACGCCGCTGTCCTCGCTGAGGGCCTGTCCGCTGTCGGACAGCTGGGACAGGGCGCCGCCTGATGGGAGGCAGGACGACAGACAATCGCTCTTTCATTAAATTCATTATTAATTATCAATACTGCTGTAAACATAAATCCACATATTGACTATTGCATATAAGATAATAAGACAAACCCGTAGGGGGCAGTGTAGCACAAAGCTAGTAACTTTGATTGATTTTCCTCATCTCATATCGACAGCTTCATCAGATAATATTTTTACAAGCGTTACCTCCTGCAGCTATAACATGATAAAACCAGTTCAGGATCATTTCTGTCCCGGTTTTTACCTCTAGCCTGGGGGAGCGGCCGCACCTCGTTGACGTCCGGCTCTGAGTTGGGCCTGTGGACCTCCACCGTCACAAACTGCTGCTTGGCGGCGGCAGCCGGGCCGAGGGAGGCCTTGGACAGGGACACCGGCTTAGAGGGGAGCGAGGGAGGAGGAGGCGGGGCAGGAAGTGGCGGCGGCGGCGGGGGCAAGGGGGACGGGATGGCCGGTTTGGGGCCTCTGTTGGGCGACTGGACCCTGGGGAAGGGGCCGATGTTGTGCTGGGAGACGGAGGCCAGCTGGGCGGACGTTATTTTCTCCTTCTTGGGCACTTTCTTCTTGATGGCGGCGTAGTCCCTGGAGGCGTCGCGGCTTGGCGCAGAAGAAGAGCTCGGGGCCGTGAAGTACAACCCGGACTGGGAGGATTCGGAGGACGGGCACTTGGTGAGAGCGTCCCGCCTCCCCGGGCGCCTCTGAGACCCCGGAGGGGGCGGAGGCTTGAAGGAGGGGGGCGACTCTGCTGTGGCGGACTGAACGTCATCCTGAAGCGAGACGATACATTCATCATCACCGTCGCTAACAGAGAAAACGCAAAAACACATCGACACGGCGCAGGGCGCCGCTCAGGTCCGGATCATTAAAGCTGACCCGTTTCCTTCAACAGGTCAGAGCAGATGGATGGCCTATTCAAAGCACCAGAGCAAAACCAAACAGTCGTGTTAAGTTTCTGGTAGGAGAACGTCAGTATCCACAGTGAAACGAGTCGTAATCTGGGCTGGCAGGCCGAGCAGCAAGGAAGGAGCCATCGATCAAAACCTAACAGAAAGTCGTTCTACTGAACTGGTTGGCTGCCACAAATACAGGCTTAGCTTCACAAAAATTAACTGTTTTAATTTAACATAACGAGTTCAGAAATGTCCAAACAAACTTGCATTTAAAGGTGACCCATTATGCTTCCTTTAACGAGTTGGGATAGACCTATGGCCTATACAAAACATGTTCATTACATTTTTCTGCACAAAATCATTCTTAGATAATGAGATTTTAGCGTTTTTATGGCATCATGTCACTTTAAATCCAAATAATCTGCTGCTAGCCACACCTCCCAACTCAACATTTACACTCACACATGAAAATGGCTGCAAGCGGATACATAACTATGCAGCTGTACATTTTTGAGTAGCAGAAGTGGAGCCTCCTGCACAACCAACTAAGTGGTTTATGGATGGTAAGTCAACAGTAAAACACTTGTTTTTCCAGCAGCCATTGTACAGCAGTAAAACCAGCTGACCAAACATGCTGGAGCTCTGCTTCGGATGCAGTGCCAGTCAATTATGACTCAGAAATCGGGAGGTTTCTGAAATAATTTGTTTTCCAGATGCTAAAAAAGATTAACTTATTGCCAGAAAACCGTTTCACTGTGAATAATGTGAAGATCTTTTGTGCCCAACATGTTTTTTTGGAGTTGTGTCGTAATTTATCATTTATTGAGGCCTAAAAATTAATCGTCAGTTAAAAGACATAATAAATCCTGTAGAACCATAAAGATGTTCAGTCACACGTTCTGAGTGGATCCTGGCCTTTTTCCAGGACAGCAGAACATTTCTTTACTTCTTAAATCCCTTCACTGCATAAAGTATTTTAGTCCAGTTTCTGGTACAAACATCTCAGAGCATTTTAATTAAGAGAAAACTGACTTACAAGTTTTTCTGCAAGATACAGGAGCTTGTTTTGAGTAAATAATTCCTTAATATTGATGAAAACTTAATATTTCTACAGGCAGATTATTTCACTGATGGCAAGACATTTTTACATGTTATAAATTAAATAATCTGCCAGTGGGACTAGTGATTATTTCATCAATATTATGGAATTATTTACTCAAAACAAGCTCCTATAAGTTGCTGAAAAGTTACTTGTAAGTCAGTTTTCTCTTGTTTAAAATGCTCTGAGATGTTTGTACCAGAAACTGGACTAAAATACTTGGTAATATTTTGTGTTTTTCGGTGATAAACCCTGAATTTGTCCAGTGGTGTGCAGATGAACACGCATAATAAACCACAGCCTGGCTGTTCTGTATTCACACAGCTGTATTACATCGCTCCATCAGCGTCGGTAACGGTTACGGTCGCCTTGACGACGCATCCAGCCTGGACGGATCCTGCTGATTTCCTGCATTTTCCAAATGTGAGCGAATAAACACAAACTGAAAAGTGGAATGGGCACAGAAACAGGAGAGTTTGTGCACAAAATGTGACAAAAATAATCAAATAATAATAAAAAATGGTGATGCGTGAGCTGAGCAGTGAGGAAATTATCTGTTTTCAGTCATGAAATGGGATTTTCAGACCCCAGTGAGCTGCTTTCAGGAGGAAAAAAGGCTTCAAGTGTCGCTCACTCCCACTTTCCTTCTTCCAAATCTCTCATGGCTCCCACTGCACTTCAGTTTGCAGCCATGTTTCAACCACCTTCCCATCTCCTTTCGCCCTCCCCTGTCGGCCTTATCTCTTATTTTCTGGCTGCTTCCAGCAGAGCTCACCAGAGAGACGTCGGTCAGCAGCGTGTTCAGGCTCTCCGGAGGATCCGCCTCGTTGCTCTCCGCCACGCTGTCGTTCTGCAGGCGGGAGGAAGAGGAGGGACACAGACCGGGGAGTCAGGCAGAAACGATTAATCACGACTAATCGATTATCAAAATTATCGTCAACTAATTTAGTAATCGATTAATCGATAACGGGAGTAAACAGACTCTACAAAAGACCATTTGCTGGAAGAAGAACAAACTCACAGCAGGAGTTAAACCACAAATGTTGAATTTAAGATGAAATTTTGTATGTAAACATGTTTTACCCAGAACTCCTAGTTTCATTTTTAGCTTCAGCTGATTAAAGAACCTCCTGAGATTATTAATAATATCAGCCTCACCTTGTATTGATAGTAAGTCAGGCAAACAGGGCTGAGATCTTCACACATTATAAGCATATTTTAGATGCAGGTGAATCCTTTGCTGCAGATTATTAAATGTTCACTAAAGGATTACTGTGCTGTTTCATTTTAGGAAATAAAATATGTATTTTTTATTTAGAAAAGGAATTAAATTGTTTCTTTATTTGGATTTTTATGCATTTTTAATATTTTACGAAACAGGCTTACATGAACAATCTGCAGAATGTGCCCATTTTTAAAAATTAATCAATTAATCAATAGAATACCTAATAGAATAATCTAAAATTAGTCAATAAGATATTTATTTTCTTGTTTAAACAAAGAATTAAATTGATTTTTATATTTCTTAGTAATGAACAAAATAGGCTCAAGTGACTGAATGAAAAATCTGCAGAATTTGCCCATTTTCTTATCCATTTAATCATCATAATAATCAACTAATCGTCAGAATAATCGATTACTGAAATAATCATTAGCTGCAGTCATAGTTAGAAGTATTTTTTGGTGGGGATGGATCCTTTGCTACATATGAAGGAATGTTTTTCTTATCCGATTAATCGATTAATCGTCAGAATAATCGATTACTGAAATAATCGTTAGCTGCAGTCGTAGTTTGCGGCCGATGTTTCAGTCCCAGATTTCATGGCTGCTCCACATTTGTTTAGAAGCTGGACAGGAAGCAGTGGAAGCAAAGAAGACATGCAGCCCTCAGACAGACGCTCAGAGCCTCCATGTCTTCTTTCACAAACAGAAACACACACTGTGAAATCGATAAGAAGCCATCAGCTCCACTCAGAGCTGGATCTGGAGGCCCGACCGTCTGACGTGGCAAACGGAGGCGAATCTGAGCGAAGCGGCGGGCGCCCTTCATTTAACTCTGCTACTGAACCAAAACAAAAGCCCCATCCATTCAGCTTGATTATCCGTCGCTGCAGCATGTGGAGCACTTACACCCCGACCATTTATCACAACAGTCAATCGACTTTCCGCATACGGAGATGCGTCTCTGCACTGTAAGCAAACCTGGGCCGGCTGCCATGACTGTACAGGACATGCAGCAGGTGCTGCTGTGAAGCACGATTCAGCACATTCAGCTGGTTCTCTTCATTTCCTGCAGCAGCTTCTTTTCCTGCCATAACAAATTAGATCACCTTTAAGTAATTCAGGAATTTATAATATTAATTAAAAGGACTTTTAAAAATAGAGCTGTTATACAAAATAATGGGAAATCCTGCTGACTTGACCATTTCTCAGTGTATTCATATGAATGGAAAGTTTAGTGGAAGGTAAAAACTACATGGAAATACTTTTCAGCAGAACCATGTTTCTATGCTAAAATCTAGGAATAAAAATCATAAATTAAAAATAAAATAACCTTAAAATTACAAAAAAATTAAAAACAGAAATTACAAAAAAACATTTAAATATAATCAAATAAACAAAAATTACAATTTATGAATACATAAAAAAGTAAAAAAAAATACAGTGAAATAAAACAAAAAGTTTAAATTCCAACATATACATACATAAAAAAATGAAAATACAAATTACAATTATGAATACATAAAAAATGTATAAAATAAGAAACATCTGAATTTTGTGTTTTCATTGGCTTTACAGAAATATATTATCGAATTATATGGCTGTGTAATTATTCTTTATCATCAAGGATTTTCAGTATGAAAATAAAAGCAACTTTTGAATAATATTTAAAACTAGGGTTCTGTTCATTTGGAGACGATTTTGTATCCACTAAAGTTTTTTTTTGTCATTTATCTTGTGCTTCTTCATGGATTCTGCGTTTTGGGAGACCAGAAATTATCATTTTTAAAATCGCGATCCAGAGTGGAAACATTTAAAAACTCCGCTTTCATCGCTTTATGTGTTTTTGTTTTTTAAACGAAAACACTGAAGCTCCATTTTTCTCTTTTTTAATCCCACATCTCACAAAACAGACATGGCACCATTCTGTGGTTTTTGTGTCACTACAGCGCCACCGACTGGCCTGGCAGACCTACTGCAAACATATCACAATTTAAGTCTTTCATATCAGTCGATTATTATTTTTGTTTTAAATATCTAAAATGACATTTCCTGTTTTATCCAGTTTTCTGTTCACGTCGTCGTTTATTTTTAAGCAGTTATGAGGAACGGTGGGGGAAACTTGATCTTGGTCAGTTACTCAGCAGGTCGTTGCTAGGCAACCAAAGTTTGGCGGCCGTTGCTGGGCAACCAAAGACTGAGCTAGTCAGTTGATTCCACCAATCGGTGAAAGCCGTTCTTCTGCCTAACTCTGCGGTTCAGATTGGAGTTCAGTAAATTTTCTCAGTCGTATTATTTAATGATATTGATCACATGTCTACCGCAATATGTGTTGTTATTGATTTATTGTCCAGCCCTTTCTTAATCACTTCCAAAAGTATTGCAGGTGTTTCATTCAAACCAAACCAAATAGGTGTCGTTACGTTCTGGGCTTTGGGATAAAAACATAAAAAACAAAATGTCCCCACAGTGACAGCGATACAAACATCCACTGCTATGCACCTGATTATGTAGATACCTGCCTTTGTGAGTGGCTCAGGAACGCAGACCCACCCAGCTCTCTAATCTGCCTCATGCAGCAGCAGCACCAATCACCCACGGGTCCAAAACGGCACAAACAGAAGCCGCATAAACAGCCTCCAGAATAGCCAGCATGCTAACGTGGCTCCTCAGAGGAGGACGGGCTGAACCCGCCTGAATGAGACCGGCTGCTCAGCTGATAAACTTGAAGACATTCGACAGCTTATCTCTGCAGTCACCCAACCAAATATTCATGCATTTACTATTTCCTGTTTGGGCTTGTATGTGAAAGCTTTCCAACAAATAGGAGCCAGAATAAATACAAAACATGCATGAGAACATTAGCAAACAGAGAGCTGCTGTTCAAAAACCAGCTAAACTGTCGCCACACAGAATAAATCCCCAAATCAAACACTTTCATCTGAACATTCAGAGGATTCTCTAAAAACAACAAAAGGCAGGTTTCTACTCTTATTTTAAAAAGTAATATTTAATTGTGGAACAACAATATTGCAGAAATGTTCACAAATATCTTCCGAGTCAAGTCTCTAAGGAGTGAAATTAGCATTCTCCCGTCTAGGCTGCCTGAAACACAACATTACTGCAGGTTATGAATTTAAATAGCTAACTCTAAAATTAATTTGGTACATTAACATTTTACTTCATCTGTGTCAGAACATGTAGAAAAACTGAATAATTACTCCACTAAACCCCAAAAATGTGAACTGATTGTGACAGTGGATGTTTAGATGCTTGTGAACGCCTCTTAAATAATCTTTCTTTTCCAGTTAACAGCTCAGTGAGCTGATAAATTATCCATGATTGATTATTAAAACGGGGATTTGATTTACTAAATGTGACCTATTATGCCTCCTTAAACAGGTTAGGATACGTCTGTGGGCAAAGCAAATCATGTTCATGACAGTTTTTGCACAAAAACATTCTTAGTGAGATTTTAATCTGTTTATACAGATTATACGGTTGTATAGAAAAGCAGAAGTAGAGCCTCCTGCACAATCAGCAGGAATGCTGATTTCTGGATGCAAAGTCGTAATGTCCTGGAACTCAGCTTGGGTTGCTAGGTAGCGCGCTGGACTTTGCCAGGGTTGCTAGGTAACCATTGAATGTGACTCGACAATGACAAGGCTTTTGAAACGGTTCGTTTTCCAGACACTCAAAACAGCTAGGTGCTTTTTTTATTGCTTGGACTGGTTTTAGAGACAGCAGAGACTCAAATGGAAATACAAGAATGTACAAAACCTGAATTTTGCGTAATAGTCTCCTTTAATGACCATACATCTGCAACCTTCCTGCTTAAGACATCTTCTCTGCTTGTAGCTTAA
>NW_015113682.1:138568-139325 GCF_001443285.1 Poecilia latipinna | reverse complement strand
TTAAACAAAAAGTTTGATCAAATCAATGATACCCTGTTAGCTAAGTTCACAGGCAGAAAGCAGAGATACTGACACATTTTTTAGATTTAGGTTTGAGTCGCATTTAGGTGGCAAAAACGAAGCAAAATAAATGACAATGGACAAAGTGTGAAGACTGAAGACAGACTTTGGGTTTAAGTCTTCTCTAGTCTCACTCTGATAGCAAGGAGAGAACGGAAGCTAACTAGAGCGAGTGCTAGCAAACAGAAAGTGACAAAAGTCTCACCTTGTCAACCTCAACCTTGGATGTTTTTAATAATTTATTTCTAGATAGTGAGACTTTAGTCTGCCAATACAGCCATACATCTTTGAAAAGCAGAAGTGGAGCCTTCTGCACAACCAATAGAAATGCAGCTAGTGCCTTCTGGATGATAAGGCAACAACAAAACATTTACACTTACATACAGCAGTAAAACCAGCTGAGCAAACATCCTCCATGTTTGGGTTGCTAGGTAACCGTTGAATGTGACTCAAAAATTACGAGGTTTTGGAAACGGTTCGTTTTCCAGACACCAAAAAACATGAACTGATAACAAAAATGGCTTGGGTGTTTTTTTTGTTATCAGTTTTTAAAGCACTTGGGTTGTTTTTAGAAGCAGCAGAAACCCAAATGTAGCTCTGTGTCCAGAGCTGCAAAATTTCAGGGAAATATTTAAATGCAAAAACGTAGCTGAAAATAAATAATAATAAATAATAATAATAATAATAATAATAATAA